>NW_020864440.1:0-89817 GCF_003713205.1 Coffea eugenioides | reverse complement strand
CGTCCACTACGTGTGCCTTCCATACAATCTAAGTCGATCTAGGTCACAAAATAAATATACTGTTAAAGGGCACCTAACCCTCCTTTTCGTAGCACTAAACAGGAACAATTAAATAAGAACAATTAACTCAAACAACTCCCTCGTAGGGCATTTAAACATATAACACATATACAGAGAACACATAACCGGATCAAACAATTATACAGAACAGTCAGTCAGGTACATACAAAGTCATCCATAGAATCGCATTTCTAGTTCGCCCAAGTCCTTTCTAACCTAGCCTCTCATTGATTTAGTAGCCGGGCACAAGAATCCCAAATAAGATAATTCACAACTCGAGCCGGCCGGTCCCAAGCGTAAATCATCCATAGTATAGATTCCTGCCAGACATACATATCCATCTTCCTCAAGTTTCATGATAAAGATTTTTACACTTATAACATGCCCCGTTCATAACTTACGCTCAAACGAGCACTTAGACATATCCATGAAATCAGGACCATAACACCACTTGGCCCAAGCTCACTTCGCGCAGAGACCACGCGAAGTAGCTCTGATACCACCTGTGACAGCCCCACCTTCCCCTAAGGCGAACCAGAGGGGTTAGCGGACTGCCTGCCCAGCTCTCGCCAGGACTAACGGTGCAGTTTAGAGCGATCTATTGCGTTCCGGAACTTATAACGCGCGTAAACAAGGAAAAAGGGCAAAATAACCCAAAATAAAAAAAATGAAATTCGGAGTCGGCCATGAATAGTAACCGATCCGTCAGAACGCAACCAAATATCAAACAAACATTCACATCTTGAACTTTAGCAATTACAATCCAAAGTGACATACAAAAGTTTTTCAAAAGTTATATATACACGGTTTGCCAAATTGAAAGTGAAAACGGCCCTAAAGATACATTTAGGGTTTCACTTCATATACAATACAAAAGAGATATACATCTAGTTCATTCGGCAACCATCTATCAAGATTCATTCCAAAAAGAGTCATATTCCTGTAAGGAAAACAAAAGGAACGGTGTGAGCTAATTGCCCAGTGAGATACTATCACTTACGCAACCAAGTGCGTATAAGCATCAAGCTTTCATTCAATATAGTAAAATAAGCAAAGGCGCATGTCAAATATGGTGATAAAAGGATACAGATGGCTCTCAAGAGCCCTTTCCTCGTTTGCATTTCTTGATCGGACGTCATTGACTCTCCGTCAATGTTCAAAAGTAACCAACCGTAGACTCCACTTTACTTCCACTCCTTCCACCTAACATCCCCCTACCGGGCCCGAAATCCAAACACTTGCACTTTGGTATTACTCGAGTATACCGGAATCGAGAGTCTCGCATACTACAAGATTCCATATAACTTTACCCAAGGTTCATTAATTGGCACGACCAAGCCCTCGCCGACTCGATTCAATCAACTACCAATGGGGTTGAGCTCATTGATAACAATTGTAGTCGTTGGATACTCGTCCAAACGACACCAAGTCATGTATTTTCATTTCAAGTAACACTTCGTGTAACATTCCAATCACATGATAACAAGGATATAAGGCACATAGTGAGAGTGATAAAGTACACTTTCACTTCAAGCAATTAACATTCAAAGCACCAAGTTCAAGTATCAACGCCATATATTAACACACAAGTGAGTAGTACACTCACCAAGCTCGCAAATGTGGTTTCATGCACTTCCGTCAAAAGAACGCTGTGCACCACCGTCACGCCCTAGAACATGTAAACAAGTACAGTGAGACTCGATAACGAGTCATAAACCAAGGCCAAACATGACCCCAATAGGGTTCCATAAGCATATACAAACATTAGAGGAAACCAGAAAATTCGGAAATGCAATTAGCTTTGGCCCTGAAAAAAAATAGTTTTTGACCTCTTTTTGCGGTAATGGTACCAAAGGCACTACGATTACCGGATGAAGGTGTAAGATACACCGTTTCGAAGCTAAATGACAGGGCTACAACATTAATGAAGGTCACTCAACCCAGTTTTGAGTGAAAATAGGTCAAAAATACAAGATACTACACCAAAAACCGTAAAACAGATTCACAGAACGCATTCTAGCGGAAGCATCATAACTCAGGCTCTCCAAGTCCAAATCCAGAAATTCCAAAACCAGATGAAAGCTAAGAAAGAGGGATACATTTCACCAGAAGGCCTTAACAACCAATTCGGAAGCAATTCCAGCCAAAACAACCAATTACAGGCGCAATTCTTACATTCAGGTAAAACCAGAACAGCAATAGTAATTTCGACTTTTCTCATTCTACACTACTCCGATTGACATGAAATGTTGTAGGCACCTCTAAAATGTTATTCCCTACAACTTTCATGTTTTAAGACAAGGCCAATTCGGCCTCTAACTAGGAGCTATAAATTCGGGCAAAATGTTCCCACTAAAACCCAAATTTTCTGAAATTTCTTCCAAACCAGAAATTGGTTGCAATTAATCACTTTTTCCACCTCCTAGAGTCATTTATATACCATTTCCAATCATCATATATAGCCACACAATCATGTTCATATTAAAACAGAAAAATCCCCAAAAATAATAAAACTTCATCACTTCAACCACAAATCAAGAAATAATCCATAATATTGCATCTCATACTACCACTAATCATGATTTAAGCATCAATTAAGGGAGGAGGGTGGTTCTTCACAACTCACCTTAGAAACAAGAGAGAGAGGGCAATTGGTCACCTTAACTTTCCAAATAACTTCACACAACAACTCACAAACACTAATTGAAGAGGTTTTATGGAGAAATTGCAAGTTTCAATGGTTGGTTTTGATGATTTGGAGCAAACTTGAAGAGTTTTCTTCCTTGTGCTTAGAGTAAGAGAGAGAGAAAGAGAGAAAGAGTGAGCCGGTCACTTATGGAGGATTTTTGATGATTTTTGGTCATTTTTGGTTTATTTAAGTCAAATGGTAAGACCATGAATAGTTTTCCTAAAGTAAACCCACTCAAATGGTGACACTTGTCACCTTTATTAAATGCTTACCTAACTTGTCTCTCTTATACCAATCCACTTAGCATCCTCTACTTATCTCTTAACACCCGGTAAATTAATTCCAGTATCCAAAATTTAACCTAGTTGGCCAAATTTTTCCGAACTTTTCGCACTAGCGGGTCCCACGTCCGGTATACGCTCTTAATTTCTCAAAACCTATTCGATACTAGAAAAATCATCTAAAAACTATATCTGCTCCTTAAAATTATCTAGAAATTTTTCCTACTCACGAAAATGAAGAAAACAAGCCGTGAAAAATAATAAAACCTAGAAAATGGAAAAAATACGGGTTCTCACACTCTTTCCCCCTTAAAAGAATTTCGCCCTCGAAATTTCTCACCTTGGTTCACAAACAGCTCAGGGTATTCCTTTTTCACCTCCCAGGTAGCCTTTTCTATCCCATGATTTTTTTCCACATTTTTTTTTTCGCGTGGACACTATTCTCTCTCCTACCCAAACGCTGCGATCCTTACAAACCATACCAATGCTCACACGATGATTTCCCCATAGGAATACTACTTCCAGGTCGTAGGGTAGACAAGCAGGCGTGGTATCTATTTCGTCCATCAAAATTGGGGTTGACAAATGCATGAGTAATACCGGGATCTACTCAGATTTCCTCAAATCGGTGGAATACCAAAATCATACCTTCCTCAATTTCAGGAGAATCGGGGACCTGTTGTGGCTCCAATGAATATACGCGAGCTGGCACCTTAGGTTTTGTCCCATTCCCCTTATCCGGTCCCGTACTGGTCTTTGGCGCGATTCGAGCTCCCTTTTCGTCTTGCTTTAAGAGTGGACAGGTATCAAGCTTGTGGTCTGTGCTTCCGCAACGCAGACATTTACCTCCCTTCTTCCAGCAATTATCTTCAGAGTGATTCGGCTTTCCGCAGTACCCACAGGATCCGCGTACTGCAGAAGCCGAGCCTCCTCTCTGGTCTCTCCCCACTAGGCTGCCTCGTGACGGGCTTTCTTGTGACACTCCCGGCATCCTTTCTCCTCCAGTTCCTCGCCCAAACTTGGAAGGGGTACTCTCATCCCCCTGCCCCGAACTACTTCCAGGAAATCCTCGCTTTTTCGCCTGGAAGTTTCTTACTTGCAATCTGGCACTCTCTACCCGTTGGGCCTTCTCAACGGCCTCGCTAAAAGCATTGATTTGAGCCACTGCGAGGTCCTTCTGAATCTCCACGTTTAGGCCCTGGATAAAACGCCTAATTCGCCGTTGCTCCGTCACAATCAACTCAGGCGCAAATTTGGACAGGCGGGTGAACTGGCTCTCGTATTCCGCCACCGATTGAGCTCCTTGGCGGAGTCGGATGAACTCATCTTCCTTCCTCTCCTGAACCAGAGGAGGGAAGAATTTCGCGTTAAAATCCCTCATAAAATTTATCCAAGTCCTGGGCGTTTGTTCCCGCTCCCATTTTTGCCGAATGACAATCCACCAGGAGCGGGCCGCCTCTTCCAGCTGGAAAACGGCAAAAGTCACCTGCCGTTCTTCGGTATAGTGCAGGGCGGCGAAAATATCGACCATCTTTTCGAGCCACCTTTCGGCGACATCCGGATCGGGTCCCCCAATGAACTTGGAGCAAACTTTTGAAAACGTTCAAGAGCTCTGTCTTCGCTCCCAACATGATTGCCAGGGTTTCCAGGGTTTTCCGGATTAGGGTTTGGATTCTGGCCTTGTTGCTGCACCACTTGTGCCAGCAGGTTTGTCATTTACTGCATAGCGGCAGCTATCTGTACATTGGGGTCAACTCTCGGTTCAGGATGGGGTCCAGAGGAGGTTTCCCCAGCACCCCGGTCTGGCGTAGGTTGCCTATTCACGCGCCCACGCCCCCGTCCACTACGTGTGCCTTCCATACAATCTAAGTCGATCTAGGTCACAAAATAAATATACTGTTAAAGGGCACCTAACCCTCCTTTTCGTAGCACTAAACTGGAACAATTAAACAAGAACAATTAACTCAAACAACTCCCTCGTAGGGCATTTAAACATATAACACATATACAGAGAACACATAACCGGATCAAACAATTATACAGAACAGTCAGTCAGGTACATACAAAGTCATCCATAGAATCGCATTTCTAGTTCGCCCAAGTCCTTTCAAACCTAGCCTCTCATTGATTTAGTAGCCGGGCACAAGAATCCCAAATAAGATAATTCACAACTCGAGCCGGCCGGTCCCAAGCGTAAATCATCCATAGTATAGATTCCTGCCCGACATACATATCTATCTTCCTCAAGTTTCATGATAAAGATTTTTACACTTATAACATGCCCCGTTCATAACTTACGCTCAAACGAGCACTTAGACATATCCATGAAATCAGGACCATAACACCACTTGGCCCAAGCTCAGTTCGCGCAGAGACCACGCGAAGTAGCTCTGATACCACCTGTGACAGCCCCACCTTCCCCTAAGGCGAACCAGAGGGGTTAGCGGACTGCCTGCCCAGCTCTCGCCAGGACTAACGGTGCAGTTTAGAGCGATCTATTGCGTTCCGGAACTTATAACGCGCGTAAACAAGGAAAAAGGGCAAAATAACCCAAAATAAAAAAAATGAAATTCGGAGTCGGCCATGAATAGTAACCGATCCGTCAGAACGCAACCAAATATCAAACAAACATTCACATCTTGAACTTTAGCAATTACAATCCAAAGTGACATACAAAAGTTTTTCAAAAGTTAATATATACACGGTTTGCCAAATTGAAAGTGAAAACGGCCCTAAAGATACATTTAGGGTTTCACTTCATATACAATACAAAAGAGATATACATCTAGTTCATTCGGCAACCATCTATCAAGATTCATTCCAAAAAGAGTCATATTCCTGTAAGGAAAACAAAAGGAACGGTGTGAGCTAATTGCCCAGTGAGATACTATCACTTACGCAACCAAGTGCGTATAAGCATCAAGCTTTCATTCAATATAGTAAAATAAGCAAAGGCGCACGTCAAATATGGTGATAAAAGGATACAGATGGCTCTCAAGAGCCCTTTCCTCGTTTGCATTTCTTGATCGGACGTCATTGACTCTCCGTCAATGTTCAAAAGTAACCAACCGTAGACTCCACTTTACTTCCACTCCTTCCACCTAACATCCCCCTACCGGGCCCGAAATCCAAACACTTGCACTTTGGTATTACTCGAGTATACCGGAATCGAGAGTCTCGCATACTACAAGATTCCATATAACTTTACCCAAGGTTCATTAATTGGCACGACCAAGCCCTCGCCGGCTCGATTCAATCAACTACCAATGAGGTTGAGCTCAATGATAACATTTGTAGTCGTTGGATACTCGTCCAATCGACACCAAGTCATGTATTTTCATTTCAAGTAACACTTCGTGTAACATTCCAATCACATGATAACAAGAATATAAGGCACACAGTGAGAGTGATAAAGTACACTTTCACTTCAAGCAATTAACATTCAAAGCACCAAGTTCAAGTATCAACGCCATATATTAACACACAAGTGAGTAGTACACTCACCAAACTCGCAAATGTGGTTTCATGCACTTCCGTCAAAAGAACGTTGTGCATCAACGTCACGCCCTAAAACATGCAAACAAGTACAATGAGACTCGATAACGAGTCATAAACCAATGCCAAATACAACCCCAATAGGGTTCCATAAGCATATACAAACATTAGCAGAAACCAGAAAATGCGGAAATGCAATTAGCTTTGGCCCTGAAAAAAACAATTTTTGACCTCTTTTTGCGGTAATGGCACCAAGGGCACTACGATTACCGTATGAAGGTGTACGATACACTGTTTCGAAGCTAAATGACAGGGCTACAACATTACAGAAGGTCACTCAACCCAGTTTTGAGTGCAAACAGGTCAAAAATACAAGATACTACACCAAAAACCGTAAAACAGATTCACAGAACGCATTCTAGCGGAAACATCATAACTCAGGCTCTCCAAGTCCAAATCCAGAAATACCAAAACTAGATACAAGCTAAGAAACAGGGATACCTTTCATCAGAAGGCCGCAACAACCAATTCGGAAGCAATTCCAGCCAAAACAACCAATTACAGGCGCAATTCTTACATTCGGGTAAAACCAGAACAGCAATAGTAATTTCAACTTGCCTCATTCTACACTATTTCGATTCACCTGAAATTTTGTAGGAACCTCTAGAATGGCATTCCCTACAACTTTCATGTTTTAAGCCAAGGCCAATTCGGCCTCTAACTAGGAGATATAAATTCGGGCAGAATGTTCCCACTAAAACCCTAATTTTCTGAAATTTCTTCCAAACCAGAAATTGGTTGCAATTAATCACTTTTTCCACCTCCTAGAGTCATTATATACCATTTCCAATCATCATAGATAGCCACACAATCATGTTCATTTTAAAAAAGAAAAATCCCCAAAAATAATAAAACTTCATCACTTCAACCACAAATCAAGAAATAATCCATAATATTGCATCTCATACTACCACTAATCATGATTTAAGCATCAATTAAGGGAGGAGGGTGGTTCTTCACAACTCACCTTAGAAACAAGAGAGAGAGGGCAATTGGTCACCTTAACTTTCCAAATAACTTCACACAACAACTCACAAACACTAATTGAAGAGGTTTTATGGAGAAATTGCAAGTTTCAATGGTTGGTTTTGATGATTTGGAGCAAACTTGAAGAGTTTTCTTCCTTGTGCTTAGAGTAAGAGAGAGAGAAAGAGAGAGCCGGCCACTTATGGAGGATTTTTGATGATTTTTGGTCATTTTTGGTTTATTTAAGTCAAATGGTAAGACCATGAATAGTTTTCCTAAAGTAAACCCACTCAAATGGTGACACTTGTCACCTTTCTTAAATGCTTACCTAACTTGTCTCTCTTATACCAATCCACTTAGCATCCTCTACTTATCTCTTAACACCCGGTAAATTAATTCCAGTATCCAAAACTTTACCTAGTCGGCCGAATTTTTCCGAACTTTTCGCACTAGCGGGTCTCACGTCCGGTATACGCTCTTAATTTCTCAAAACCTATTCGATACTAGAAAAATCATCTAAAAACTATATCTGCTCCTTAAAATTATCTAGAAATTTTTCCTACTTACGAAAATGCAGAAAACAAGCCATGAAAAATAATAAAACCTAGAAAATGGAAAAATACGGGTTCTTACACTCTCTCCCCCTTAAAAGAATTTCGCCCTCGAAATTTCTCACCTTGATTCACAAACAGATCAGGGTATTCCTTTTTCACCTCCCAGGTAGCCTTTTCTATCCCATGATTTTTTTTCACCTTTTTTTTTTCTTCTTTTTTTTTCCGCGTGGACACTATTCTCTCTCCTACCCAAACGCTGCGATCCTTACAAATCATACCAATGCTCACATGATGATTTCCCCATAGGAATACTACTTCCAGGTCATAGGGTAGACAAGCAGGCGTGGTATCTATTTCATCCATCAAAATTGGGGTTGACAAATGCATGAGTAATACCGGGATCTACTCAGATTTCCTCAAATCAGTGGAATACCAAAATCATACCTTCCTCAATTTCAGGAGAATCGGGGACCTGTTGTGGCTCCAATGAATATACGCGAGCTGGCACCTTAGGTTTTGTCCCATTCCCCTTATCCGGTCCCGTACTGGTCTTTGGCGCGATTCGAGCTCCCTTTTCGTCTTGCTTTAAGAGTGGACAGGTAGCAAGCTTGTGGTCTGTGCTTCCGCAACGCAGACATTTACCTCCCTTCTTCCAGCAATTATCTTCAGAGTGATTCGGCTTTCCGCAGTACCCACAGGATCCGCGTACTGCAGAAGCCGAGCCTCCTCTCTGGTCTCTCCCCACTAGGCTGCCTCGTGACGGGCTTTCTTGTGACACTCCCGGCATCCTTTCTCCTCCAGTTCCTCGCCCAAACTTGGAAGGGGTACTCTCATCCCCCTGCCCCGAACTACTTCCAGGAAATCCTCGCTTTTTCGCCTGGAAGTTTCTTACTTGCAATCTGGCACTCTCTACCCGTTGGGCCTTCTCAACGGCCTCGCTAAAAGCATTGATTTGAGCCACTGCGAGGTCCTTCTGAATCTCCACGTTTAGGCCCTGGATAAAACGCCTAATTCGCCGTTGCTCTGTCACAATCAACTCAGGCGCAAATTTGGACAGGCGGGTGAACTGGCTCTCGTATTCCGCCACCGATTGAGCTCCTTGGCGGAGTCGGATGAACTCATCTTCCTTCCTCTCCTGAACCAGAGGAGGGAAGAATTTCGCGTTAAAATCCCTCATAATATTTACCCAAGTCCTGGGCGTTTGTTCCCGCTCCCATTTTTGCCGAATGACAATACACCAGGAGCGGGCCGCCTCTTCCAGCTGGAAAACGGTAAAAGTCACCTGCCGTTCTTCGGTATAGTGCAGGGCGGCGAAAATATCGACCGTCTTTTCGAGCCACCTTTCGGCGACATCCGGATCGGGTCCCCCAATGAACTTGGGTGGAGCAAACTTTTGAAAACGTTCAAGAGCTCTGTCTTCGCTCTCAACATGATTGCCAGGGTTTCCAGGGTTTCCCGGATTAGGGTTTGGATTCTGGCCTTGTTGCTGCACCACTTGTGCCAGCAGGTTTGTCATTTACTGCATAGCGGCAGCTATCTGTACATTGGGGTCAACTCTCGGTTCAGGATGGGGTCCAGAGGAGGTTTCCCCAGCACCCCGGTCTGGCGTAGGTTGCCTATTCACGCGCCCACGCCCCCGTCCACTACGTGTGCCTTCCATACAATCTAAGTCGATCTAGGTCACAAAATAAATATACTGTTAAAGGGCACCTAACCCTCCTTTTCGTAGCACTAAACAGGAACAATTAAATAAGAACAATTAACTCAAACAACTCCCTCGTAGGGCATTTAAACATATAACACATATACAGAGAACACATAACCGGATCAAACAATTATACAGAACAGTCAGTCAGGTACATACAAAGTCATCCATAGAATCGCATTTCTAGTTCGCCCAAGTCCTTTCTAACCTAGCCTCTCATTGATTTAGTAGCCGGGCACAAGAATCCCAAATAAGATAATTCACAACTCGAGCCGGCCGGTCCCAAGCGTAAATCATCCATAGTATAGATTCCTGCCAGACATACATATCCATCTTCCTCAAGTTTCATGATAAAGATTTTTACACTTATAACATGCCCCGTTCATAACTTACGCTCAAACGAGCACTTAGACATATCCATGAAATCAGGACCATAACACCACTTGGCCCAAGCTCACTTCGCGCAGAGACCACGCGAAGTAGCTCTGATACCACCTGTGACAGCCCCACCTTCCCCTAAGGCGAACCAGAGGGGTTAGCGGACTGCCTGCCCAGCTCTCGCCAGGACTAACGGTGCAGTTTAGAGCGATCTATTGCGTTCCGGAACTTATAACGCGCGTAAACAAGGAAAAAGGGCAAAATAACCCAAAATAAAAAAAATGAAATTCGGAGTCGGCCATGAATAGTAACCGATCCGTCAGAACGCAACCAAATATCAAACAAACATTCACATCTTGAACTTTAGCAATTACAATCCAAAGTGACATACAAAAGTTTTTCAAAAGTTAATATATACACGGTTTGCCAAATTGAAAGTGAAAACGGCCCTAAAGATACATTTAGGGTTTCACTTCATATACAATACAAAAGAGATATACATCTAGTTCATTCGGCAACCAACTATCAAGATTCATTCCAAAAAGAGTCATATTCCTGTAAGGAAAACAAAAGGAACGGTGTGATGTGACAGCCTCACCTCCCCCTAAGGCGAACCAGAGGGTTCAGCGGGCCGCCTGCCCAGCTCTCGCCGGGACTCAGTCGTTCACTACAGTCCTCAATTAAATTACAATATACAATCTCAAATATAACTCAAATGTTTCAACATTTACATATCAAAAGTGAAGCGTCCACGCTTACGCAGCGCCACTCTGATCCTTGATCACAATTAGTATACAGGAGGAAGTCCAAAACTAGACTATTACATATCCAATCAATTCTAAACGTTCAATACAATCCCAATATGAACGATTACGCAAAAGAAAATCCAAATTCAATCCATACATGAGATAATCCATGAATAAGCACTACAAGCCCTTCCTTCGCCTTGAGCCCTGTGGAGGGGAATAAAATATTTTTGGGGTGAGCTAGAAGCTCAGCGAGTAACCAATAAAATCAGTTATCAAATCAGTTTCACAATCATTCATTTCAATAATGTCATGATTCAATGATTCAGTAATCAATGCACTTTCATTGCTCTCGTGAGCCAGTGAAATCATGGTACTTAAACGTCCAACGCTCCAAACAATCATTTAACATTGAACATTGAGAAAGAGCCCATTGGTGCTCTACAGGAACATTAAACGGTGGAGGAGACATTGGGGTCCAGCACACGAATTCCAAGTACTCATTTGAGCCAAAACATGTCAAGAACTTATATGCCGGCACACAGGATATGCAATCAAAGAAACGATGCAAGAAACATTTCAAAGGTAACGTTGGAAACAGTTTAAGGTCACTCACCTCCACGGCTCACAATCCTCGTCCAATATAGACAATTTCATCATTCAAGTCCAAGCCTTTCACTGAAACTTAAGGTAATCATCGCTATTCAAAATCGGACAGCATTTCCCCTTAATTCCTTTATTTTCCAACCTACAAATATTCACCAAATCCGTAACCGTCAACTACAATTGCACATATAGTTCACAAGCAATAAAACATATCCATTTAGGCCACAAAATCCTTCAATCAAAGGCAATTAGCAACTTATAAGTCATCCTTGGAAAATCCCTAAATAAAACCCTAGCAACCGGAATTTCCGCATAACCCTGAAATTTTCCGTAAACGATTGCATTTAACGCACAAAAGCTTCATTTGACACCATCATAAGCTATCAATTCAAGACCAATCATGACTTTCATATAAAATCAGAAAAATACCCAATAAATCGGAAATTCACCATAAATTCTTTAAACCCACGAAATACTCCACAATATAACACATTCAAACATCACAAACCCCAGATTAACCAATATTAGAACCACAAGGAACTTGTTTATTCAACTTACCTAAAATTCAAGAAAGCTATCCACTTAGAGCTTCCCATCCAAAAGCAATCCATCAAAAGTTTTAAACCACCATAGTGAGCCCTTGTGTGAAATATTTTCAAAAACCACCGGTTAAAACTCAAGATTCAAAGAAGGAAATCAAAGAGAAGAAATGGAGTTTTTCCTTTCTTGTTTTCTCTCCAAGACAGCCGGCCAAGGAGGGTGAAAAATGAAGAGCAAAAGCAGCCAAAACAAGATATTTATCAAGGAAAACAGTTGGTCAAAAGTGACTGCCGAAGCTGCCACGTCAGAATCCGGCCGGAATCTGGCCGGATTTCCGGCCTGATTCTTGGCCGGATTCAAGGCAGTGGACAATTCAATTTTTTTTTCAAAGCTGCAAGGCAATCCGGCCAGGTATCCGGCCAGAAACTGGCCGGATTTCCGGCCGGATTCGGCCCCTGTCGTTTTTCAAAACTTTTCTTTTCTTTTCCAGGTTCAAACATTGCACTCCTCCGCTCGTCCAACAAAGATATATATATAAAATGGAAACCCTCCTTCATACGGGGCGTCACATGTGAGCTAATTGCCCAGTGAGATACTATCACTTACGCAACCAAGTGCATATAAGCATCAAGCTTTCATTCAATATAGTAAAATAAGCAAAGGCACACGTCAAATATGGTGATAAAAGGATACAGATGGCTCTCAAGAGCTCTTTCCTCGTTTGCATTTCTTGATCGGACGTCATTGACTCTCCGTCAATGTTCAAAAGTAACCAACCGTAGACTCCACTTTACTTCCACTCCTTCCACCTAACATCCCCCTACCGGGCCCGAAATCCAAACACTTGCACTTTGGTATTACTCGAGTATACCGGAATCGAGAGTCTCGCATACTACAAGATTCCATATAACTTTACCCAAGGTTCATTAATTGGCACGACAAAGCCCTCGCCGGCTCGATTCAATCAACTACCAATGGGGTTGAGCTCAATGATAACATTTGTAGTCGTTGGATACTCGTCCAATCGACACCAAGTCATGTATTTTCATTTCAAGTAACACTTCGTGTAACATTCCAATCACATGATAACAAGAATATAAGGCACACAGTGAGAGTGATAAAGTACACTTTCACTTCAAGCAATTAACATTCAAAGCACCAAGTTCAAGTATCAATGCCATATATTAACACACAAGTGAGTAGTACACTCACCAAGCTCGCAAATGTGGTTTCATGCACTTCCGTCAAAAGAACGTTGTGCATCAACGTCACGCCCTAAAACATGCAAACAAGTACAATGAGACTCGATAACGAGTCATAAACCAATGCCAAATACAACCCCAATAGGGTTCCATAAGCATATACAAACATTAGCGGAAACCAGAAAATGCGGAAATGCAATTAGCTTTGGCCCTGAAAAAAAACAGTTTTTAACCTCTTTTTGCGGTAATGGCACCAAAGGCACTACGATTACCGGATGAAGGTGTACGATACACCATTTCGAAGCTAAATGACAGGGCTACAACATTACAGAAGGTCACTCAACCCAGTTTTGAGTGAAAACAGGTCAAAAATACAAGATACTACACCAAAAACCGTAAAACAGATTCACAGAACGCATTCTAGCGGAAACATCATAACTCAGGCTCTCCAAGTCCAAATCCAGAAATACCAAAACCAGATACAAGCTAAGAAACAGGGATACATTTCATCAGAAGGCCGGAACAACCAATTCGGAAGCAATTCTAGCCAAAACAACCAATTACAGGCGCAATTCTTACATTCGGGTAAAACCAGAACAGCAATAGTAATTTCGACTTTTGTCATTCTACACTACTCCGATTGACCTGAAATTTTGTAGGCACCTCTAAAATACCATTCCCTACAACTTTTATGTTTTAAGCCAAGGCCAATTCGGCCTCTAACTAGGAGCTATAAATTCGGGCAGAATGTTCCCACTAAAACCCTAATTTTCTGAAATTTCTTCCAAACCAGAAATTGGTTGCAATTAATCACTTTTTTCACCTCCTAGAGTCATTATATACCATTTCCAATCATCATAGATAGCCACACAATCATGTTCATTTTAAAACAGAAAAATCCCCAAAAATAATAAAACTTCATCACTTCAACCACAAATCAAGAAATAATCCATAATATTGCATCTCATACTACCACTAATCATGATTTAAGCATCAATTAAGGGAGGAGGGTGGTTCTTCACAACTCACCTTAGAAACAAGAGAGAGAGGGCAATTGGTCACCTTAACTTTCCAAATAACTTCACACAACAACTCACAAACACTAATTGAAGAGGTTTTATGGAGAAATTGCAAGTTTCAATGGTTGGTTTTGATGATTTGGAGCAAACTTGAAGAGTTTTCTTCCTTGTGCTTAGAGTAAGAGAGAGAGAAAGAGAGAGCCGGCCACTTATGGAGGATTTTTGATGATTTTTGGTCATTTTTGGTTTATTTAAGTCAAATGGTAAGACCATGAATAGTTTTCCTAAAGTAAACCCACTCAAATGGTGACACTTGTCACCTTTCTTAAATGCTTACCTAACTTGTCTCTCTTATACCAATCCACTTAGCATCCTCTACTTATCTCTTAACACCCGGTAAATTAATTCCAGTATCCAAAACTTAACCTAGTTGGCCGAATTTTTCCGAACTTTTCGCACTAGCGGGTCCCACGTCCGGTATATGCTCTTAATTTCTCAAAACCTATTCGATAATAGAAAAATCATCTAAAAACTATATCTGCTCCTTAAAATTATCTAGAAATTTTTCCTACTTACGAAAATGCAGAAAACAAGCCATGAAAAATAATAAAACCTAGAAAATGGAAAAATACGGGTTCTCACAGCGACTCCGATTTTTTATTCGAAAACCCTTTTTAAACTATTATTTTGGGTCAAATCGTCGCATTTTCAAGTTCCATCTAGACCCATATGTTTCTTCATTTTCTTTGTAAATCAAAAACCATTTTTCCAAATCAAAAATCAAACCAAAATTCACTTATTAAACCAATTGTTTATTTTAAAAAAAATGGGGCGCGACAATAATAACACATACATTAAAAGGATACGGGCTCACAGGGAGCCATATATTCGTTTGTTCGTTCGTTCTCCTGTCATTCCCCTTATTCCTCCGGTCATTTAAATAAAATGCATTGTTGGTAAATAAAACCCTTGCTCGTTCTTTCGTTTCATTCACCCCCTCCTGGAATTTGGCCAGGCTCCACCAACCTACAAGGTAATACTCGAGTATACCAAACGTTCACCCAGGTCACCAAATCGCCCGACCGAGTCCGCTTCTGGCTCGAGTCGATCAGCAACAAGGGCAAGGGCCCAGTTCAGCTACAAAGGCTTACATTCATGCGCAACTAGTATTTCAATATTTAATCATTGAAAATTTCATGTTTCATTTAGGTCAAGCGCGGTAAAGTACACGCTCGCCTAGAAAACTCGTTTTGGAAATCCTTGAAAGCACTTAACACATCATCAAACAAGAACACAAGTCATGAAGTCAAGAAAAATATAGCAAACAAGGAACACTCACCTATTTAAGCAAAATAATGTCCAAAGTATCCTCCCGGATAACACTCACAATCGCCAAGAAACCCTAATAATAGCCAAGAGAAAATATTACAGTTAAACCCCTCCAAAGTTTAAGTGAACCAAAGAAAATCTGAATAACTACTAGTACAAAGTATAAGTATAGTTTTGGAAGTGAAAAGAGTACATTTAAACCAAAGGCTATGAGTAAAATATTTGTAAAACTTATGCTTGCTCGTAAAACTTTGAAATCTCCATTTAAGTCGAAGCGACAAAGAAAACGTACTCCGAGCAGTCATTATTTTATTTCTCAAGGGTATAAATTCGGCCAAGTCCTTACTCAAGTTGCAAGTATAGTTCTCTAGTTCTCGAGCGTAAATTTGGGCAGCATGCCCTTTGTGTTTACCTCATTTTCCAGCCATTTTGGCTTCATTATTTTTCTCATTCAAATCCAAAGGTACGCACAACACAAATGCATTTCAATAGCCATTCCATAGGCTCAAGACAATACAAGGACATAAATCAACTAATAACGGAAATGAAGTTTACAAAAGACAGATTTGACGGGTTTTTGCGGAAAGAACACATCTGAGGCTACGCTTATCGGATTGGTGTAAAAATTATACCATTTCGAAGCTAAGACAAATTCCTACAACTTTCATGAAGATCACTTGGTCAAATTTCCAGTGTAACCTAATCAAATTCCCAGTTCACAGAACCAGGTTCCAACTAATCGGCTAATTAACCGTACTACATTTAAAAGGCCATATCTCAGGCTACCAAAGTCCGTTTAAGGTGTTCTTTGAGGCGTTTAAAAGATAAGACAGAGTACTAAAACTTTCACGTTTTGAAAAATGGTTAAATCAGCACAGATCATAGTGAATAAACACAGGCAAACAAATGAACTGTCTAAAACGGATCACTGGAAACATCCTAGGGCAGCGAAGGTATTTTGGTCTTTTCACAGGCTAAGTTGCTCCGATTGGGCTGAAATTTTGTAGGCAATTATAAAATATTATTCTCTACAACTTTAATGTTTTATGCTAAGCCTAATTCGGCTTCTAACATGATGCAATAAAACCGGACAGAACAAGGCTGAAATTTTCCAGAAATCTGGGAATTTTGGGATTCAATGAAACTTTCTTCATTTCTTGCCTCAATCCACCACCACAACCTCCTATATAAGCTTAGATACAACATATATCATCCATATAACAAGTATAGGCAGAAATCATCAAACCCTAACTTACATATATCACCTTAAAAATCATCCCAACAACTTGTATCACAACTAATCTAACCAAAACATGAATTATATAACATCTTAATCAAAAATAAAAGAACCAAAGCTATGGGTTAGACCTTATACCTCAACAAAAGAAGCTTGCAAGAGTAATACTTCACCTCCTCTTGGAATTTTCGTTTCCCCTAGCTTCCCAAGGTCACAACTCACACTTTAATCGGTTTAGAATTTTGGTTCCTCACTTGGATGGTGCAAATCAAGATGAAATGGTGAAACTCTTGCTCTCTCTTTCTCTCTCTCTTGTCTCGGCCAAACCAGAAGAAAATGAGGAAGAATGAAGCTAAATGGAAGATAAAAAGGCAAGACAATTGGTTTGGTCAAAGAGCCATAGGTGTGTGACACTTGTCACCACCAAAGCCTTCCAAATTTCTCTTTCTTTTCCTTGCATTTTGGGCCACATATTTTGGTCACATGGCTGAGGATGAGGGGGGATATTTTGTAAAAATATCAAGGGTATGTGGTAGTAAGAAAGTGGTGGTCAAGTGGTGGGTTCAATCGGTAGTGATCGATACCCGTCGGTTCGCACCATTTTTTCTTAACTCACGCGTATTAGGGTTTTTACTTCCTATTCACTAACCTTTTATCATTGCTTCTAATCACATATTATTTCTCACCTAAAATTCACTCTTAAGCACCAAATTTGATCCTTACTCCATACCGAAGAATCACCCTTCGGAAAAACGTGAAAACCCTAACTTGCTCCAACTTGGAAACGAAAAGTGAAACCCTACTTTCTAGATTCATTTGCACTTATTGTGGAATGATTGGGTAGTAGGGCTATAATAAATAAATAATTTCCAAATAAAGGGAATTTTTAAGAAAAACGTGAGGAATTTTACAATTCCAGTGATTAAAATTAGGGTTTCAATTAAAATATGAGGGATTTAAGAAAACCGGTTGGTCACAAGTAAATTAGGGTTTTTGATTTAAATTTTAGGGTTTCTAGTCTTTTTAAAACAAAATAAGGTTTTAAATCAAACCCAAAGAAATACACTTTAGTATCTTCTTTACAAACAACTTCCTAATATTCGGGGTGTCACACGGCTACTGTCTGAGTTCCTTGGCGAAGCCGAATGAATTCATCTTCCTTCTTTTCTTGGATTAGAGGAGGGAAAACTTGGAGTTAAATTCTCTCATGAAATTCGCCCACGTCCTCGGGGTTTGTTCCCTTTCCCATTTCATTCGAATTACGTTCCACCAAGAACGGGCGGCTCCTTCTAGTTGAAAGACAGAAAATGTCACCTGTCTCTCCTCAGTATAGTGTAACACAGCAAAAATATCGATCATCTTTTCTAACCACCTCTCAGCCAAGTCAGGATCAGGGCCTCCGGGAAATTTTGGTAGGGAGAACTTTTGAAATCTTTGAAGGGCTCTATCCTCGCCCTCTATATTATTATCAGGGTTTCCAGGTTGAGGATTAGGGTTTTGGCCTTGGTGTTCTACTACATGGGCTAGCAGATCGGTCATGCGCTGAATAGCAGCGGCTACTTGAGCATTTGGGTCAACCCTAGGTTCAGGAGTTGGTTCAGGTATTGGTTCCCGATTACCCCTTTCAGTCGAGGGTTGCTTACGTCCACGCCCTCGACCTCGTCCACTACGAGTACCCTTCATTGGTCTAACCGATCTATGGTCGAAGCGTGAAAATAATATTAAAGATAGATATATGCATGAATAGATAATAAAAGGTACACACAGTTCAAAAGACAGGTATATATCTAACACGACTTTATTAAACAAATCACACGGTATCAGTTAGATACAAGCAAAAGGAATTTCCATAAAAGTAGCGGGGTCATCAAAGGTACTATATACCAACTAGGCTAAAGGTACAAAACAACGAACGAAAACATTTCCCCTCCAGGGCTCCGTCCACGATCCACGTCCACGATCTTAGGCAGGGTTAACCATCCTTAGTGATACCCTAACACATCGCATGAAGTTCCGTAGTGTCCAATTTCTAATTCACCCAAGTCATTTCTAACCCAGGTTCTCATCTCTTTCGCATCCGGGTACAAGAATCCCAACTAAGGTAATTCACGACTCGAGCCGGCCGGTCCCAAGAGTAAATCATCTATAGTAAAGATTCCTACCCGACACACATACCTATCTTCCTCAAGTCTCATATCTCATAATAAAGATTGTTACACCTATAATAAGCACGGTTCATAGCTTACGCCCAAGAAGAGCACTTAATCCTTTAAACACATTCACGAAATCAGGACCATAACACCACTAGCACAAGCTCACTCCGCGCAGAGACCACGCGAAGCAGCTCTGATACCAACTGTGACAGCCCCACTTTCCCCTAAGGCGAACCAAAGGGTTTAGTAGACCGCCTGTCCAACTCTCGCCAGGACTCACTCGCTCATCACAGTCCTCGAATCAAATACATCCCATAACACAGGGTACAACCTCAATAATAAACGAAATAACAATTTCCCAAGCCTAGCACGTGTACGTACATATATTCAAATCTCAAAATAATACAAGCCTAAATAGAACAAAGGTTCTCAAATTTGAACCGTACAAGTACAGGCATTCAATCCCAACCACACACCACAGAGACATGAAGGAACACCTTATATATATACATATTTGGAAGGTTTTACAAATCAAAAGTAACATTGGATCATAATACTATCAGGTTGCAACCACAGAGGAGCTATACAAAAAAAAATAACTATACTAGCTCAACTCTTCCTTCAAAACCTTGATTTCAAAACATGGAACCCTGTAAGGAAAACAAGGATAACAGAACGGGGTGAGCTTACGCTCAATGATGTACCAAACATGTAAGCAGTTAAAAGCATGGCAATTCATGCTTAACAAATAAAAAATATATGCCAGATATAAAGTAAAGCAGTTAGACACATTGGTCTAAAATAGAAAGGATACAGGTGGCTCTCAGGAACGAGATTTCCGGCAGCAGTACTTGATCCCAACTCATTGACTCTCCGTCAACGTATAAAGAACAACCATGTCTGTAGACCCCACTTTACACCAACTTCCGTCCACCAAACATATCCCTTACCGGGCTCGAACACCTCAACAGAAACAGAAGTGGTAATACTCGAGTATACCGGAATCAAGAGTCTCAATACCCAAAGATTCCCAAAAACAGACTACTGTGGTTCGTTATCTAATCGACCTGGCCCTTGCCGGCTCGACTCGAGTAACTAGCCACAGGATTTGAGCTCAGAGGTCACAGACTTATGCAAAGAACAGATACAGAGAACGAATACAAACTTATACAGTATGCAGGAAACAAAGTAACCAAGTGAGAGAAACGAGAGAGATAAAGTACACCCTCGTTTCATACAGAGTATATAGAAATCACAGATAGCTCAGATAAGCAACAAATTAGGGAAGTGGTACACTCACCAGTTCAAGTACAGGTACTTCCAAAAATTTCCACCCAAAGTAGCCTAATCACCATGAAACCCTAAGAATAACAAAGGTAAAGTAGTTGAAATTTCCTCATCCAAAACCAAGTAAATAGGATGTACAAATGAGGTTCGATTACTAGTCAGGTACCTCTCCAAGTTATATACTAGTACGAAAAATGAAAGACGGCTTAAGAATAAAAGAAAACGGTTGGTCCTAAGGACATACACGACCCCAAAACCCCTCACTCCTCTCAAAATCATACTTACAATGATGTACTAGCTCATATCTCAAGGTGAAATTGAAAGTGAGAATAATTCCAAGAAAACAGAATTTTTCCAGTTTTGCACACCCCTGATTGAAAAATCATATCTTAGGATTCTTAAGTCCGAAATTGGTAAAATTTACACCGTTGGAAAATAGACTCAAAGGGGTAAAATTTCTCAGAAGACACATTTAGAAGATTCAGATCACAAGCCAATCAAATTCGAGCCTCAAATTGCTGTCTTAACCAGAAAAAGGCAGAGCAGGTATACGATTTCGGTTAACTTTGAAAAATCACCATAAATCCCACAGACCAAACCAGAGACTGAAATTTACATGTTTATAGCCCTATGAATCTAATTTAAAACACAACAAACGGAACTCAATTCGATATTTCGACATCCAGATATTGCAGATTTCCCAGAACTGCTCCGGGGTTCCTGCGAAAATTTTAACAGCATTTCCCCTTGTTTTTCTTACTTTTCACCCTACAATTCATCACCAAATTCAACCCAAATCAACCACAACCTCAAATATAATTCACAAGCTATTAAAAACATCTAATTAGGGTCACAATACCCTTCATATATAGTCAATTACAACACAAGTTTAATAATGCAACCGAAAACCAATTTGAAAGACAATAGGCCTAACAGCAGGTTTGACGTCTCTCGATGTTTCGATCGCAACTTAAGCTACGCTTATCGATTAAGACGAATCTTATGGAATTTCGAAGCTAAGATAGAGACCTACATTCCTTATGAAGACCTCCAAAACCAAATAATGCATTTTCATGGTCAAAAATCAGAATCTCTATGAAAACAGAAAACTGTCAGCGAATCAGGGGTTGTGGCAGTCAAGGGTATTTTGGTCATTTCACATGTTACAGTGCTCCGATTGAGCTGAAATTTTGCAGGAAACTATAAAACATCATTCTGTACAACTTTTATGTTTTATACTAAGGCCAATTCGGCCTCTATCTAGGTCAAACAGTACCAGGCAGAACAGGGTTAATTACAATCCCTAAACTGGAATTTCAGCACCAACCAGAAATTTTCCGCAACCAATCATATCCAACATATACTATCTCCATTTTACACTATAACAAGCCCTCAATCCATGACTAAACCATGATTATCATATAAAACAGAAAAATAGCAATAATAAATCAAAATCCATCAAAACTTCACTTCCAACCATAAACACACCATAAATCAACATGTTCAACCACTAAAGCCACTAATTTAACATTATCAAGACTAAAGGAAGAAGTTCTTAGCAACTCACCTTGTAAACTCAAGAAAAGAAGCAACTTAGCACCTCCTCTTCCAAAACCACTCCACCACCTTCCCTAATCTTACTTAGCAAAGGGTTTTTATGGAGAAATTTGAAATTCTAGCGGTTGGATCACAAGATTTGAGCAAGATTTGGAAGAAATAAGTTGAAGGTTTTGCTTTCTTTTCCTCTCAAGACTCACGGCCAAGAAGGAGCAAATGAAGATGATTTTTGAGTCAATTTTGATATTTGGTAATGGTAAAGTAAAATGGTCAAAGTCCAACATCCAACCATATTGCAACACCTAGCACCCTTTTAAGTTCAAACCTATCCCTTTGTCCCTCCATGGTTAATACATCTAAGTAACCTCTAATTATCTCCTAGCACCTTGAAAAATTAATATCACTTAATACAAAATTCCAACTAGTAGTCAAAAATATATCGCACTTACCATACTAGCGGGTCCCACGTCTACACTGCACTTCAAACTTGTCTCGAACTAACTTAAACTAGGAAAACGTTTCACAAACTCTCCTCACTTATAAAATCTCTGGAAAAATCAAAATAATTGAGTATATTGACGGAAAATGCACACGAGAAAAGAAAAGAAAAGAATATAAAATTAAGACAAATTACGGGTCCTCACATGGCCGGATTGGCAGGGCCGTTTGAAAAAAAATTGGAAAACCCACTGCCTTGAATCCGGCCGGCAATCCGGCCAGATCTTGGCCGGATTGTGGCGTGGCACCTCAGCAGCCAGGTTTGACCGGCTGTTTTCCAACGTTCTTATCTTGCTTTTGGCTGATATTTCCCTCATTTCTTCCCTTTGCTTGGCCGGTTGTTTGAGAGGGAAAACAAGAGAAGAAAACTCCATTTATTTTCCTTTGATTTCCTTCACCAAATCTTGAGTTTTAACCGCTAGTTTTGCAATCTATTCCATACAAGTGCTCACTAAGGAGGTTTAAAGCTATTGGTGGAGTTGTTTTGGAGGAGGAAGCACTAAACTACCAATTTTCTTGAGGTTTGAAGGTATCTTGCTAAGAAACTTCTTATCTAGTTCTATTGATTGTTAATTGGTGGATTAGAGATGTTATATATGTTATTTTGTGGATGATTTCATGATTTTAAGTAGAGTTTGACAAATTTCTGATTTATTAGTGAATTTTCTGATTTTATATGGTGAATTATGGTTGGCCATGGAATGATAGCTTGAGATAGTGTAAAATGGAGCTTTTGTGTGTTAGTTGTGGTTGTTTGTGGAAAATTTCAGATTTGTGCGGAAAATTTCAGTTTTAGGGTTTCAAATTTGGGGCTTTCTTATGGTTGGTTATTGAGCTCTTAATTGGTTAAGATTTAAGGGTATTGTGGCCCTAATTAGGTGTGTTTTATAGTCTATGATTTGTATGTGAAAATGTGATTGAATTGAGATGTTATTGGTGATGTATTGTAGGATGGGAAAATAAGGAAATTAAGGGAAAATGCTGTCCAATCTTTGAGGGCATTTGATTGCTTTGAGTTTGAGTTAACTCTTGATATTTGTGATCTAGGGCTTGGACTAGATCAAGAAAATTGTCTATGATGGATGAGGTTCATGAGTTGTGGTTGGTGAGTGATTCCGTAACTTTGTGCAAAGTTACTTTTCGAACTATTTCTTGCATTGCATACTCGATTGCATATCATGAATGCTTGCATGTGTATCATGAAATGATTTGGCTCCAATGAGTTCTTGGGAAGTCTTGTGCTTAGAACCAACGTCTCCACCACTGTTTATTTAGAGCACAAATGGCTCCCTATTACTATTTGACTGTTATTGGATATGTTTGAGCTTTGGATGTTTAAGTACAAAGATTTCACTGGCTCACAAGAGCAATAAACATACATTTGATCACCGATTCATGACATCATTCAAATGAACGATTGTTAAACTGGCTGGATTATTGATTTTTCTGGTCACTCGCTGAGCTTGTAGCTCACCCCAAAATATTTATTTCCCCTCCACAGGGCTCGAGACAAAGGAAGCGCGTGTAATGAGTTATTAGTGTGTCTGAGGAGATATCTCATGTGTATTTTGCTTTTCGATTCACTTGTGGTATGTAATTCGTGGAACTTTGGAAGATGTAATATTGAGACTGATATCGTAATTGTAATTATTTGGGAACTGAGAACTTTTGTCTTATTCGGGGAATTGTACCACTATTTGAGATTTGAATGTATGTACGTATACGTTCTAAGCTTTGAAATGTTCTTTCGTTATTATTGGGGTTGTACCCTATGTTATTGGATGTGAGTGATGAAATTTAATTGAGGACTGTAGTGAGTGAGTGAGTCCTGGCGAGAGTTGGGCAGGCCGTCCGCCGAACTCTTTGGTTCGCCTTAGGGGGAGGTGGGGCTGTCACATAATTCTTATACTTATGGTTGAGATAGTCAACGTACATATAATGATTCTCTATATTTTTATGATTACCAATCCCATTGTGTCCAAAATGAGTCAAAGCAATTTTGGAAGTTAGCCATTGACAAATTAGCTAATACACTTTTATCTTGGGAGTTGGCCATAGAAGAGTAAAGGAGTGAATGGGAGATTGCTATTAAAAAAATTTGTTAATCAAGTAAATTTTGTTATAGAAAGGCTAGCTAATGTGATATCTGATCGTTTTGATAGGGTTGAAGAAAGAATAGATGAATTAGCTTCTCACTTTGGTAGAATTCAAGACCAATTGCATGCTTTGCATGAGATTATTTCTTCTAATGATATGCAAGTTGACCCTATTGTGAATGGTGGGAATGTTGTGTGTGAAAATGGATTGCATTTTGATCAAAATGATGAACCTAATTGGCCTTTCAATAAGGAAATGTCCATTTCACATGATTGTATCTTTGGAACTAACTTTGAACTTCAAGAGATGAGCATCAATGATACATATTTAACCACTCTTCAGGTGTGTTGAAAGTGTAGATTCTAAGGACATTATTGCCCAAGAAGGTCATGTGGATGTTCTTTTGCTGAGTTCTCAAGTGTTGAAAATACAAGGTAATATCTACGAAATACTTGAGATTGACAAGCTAATTCCATCTCTCAAATCATTTGGAGATAGGGCTTATAAGATGGAGTCACCATTTGTTGATTCATCACATCCAAAGTTGTTGCATTACTCCTTAACAAAGCCACCTTAACAAGGACACGGGGATAGTGAGGCTAATGACTGTAAAGAAGCGCTTATTGGGAAACAACCCAATGTTTTGCATTAATTTATTTCATTTGTGAGTGTTTTCATGTTTGTTATATGTTTTAAAGTATTTTTGTCATGTTTGTTTTGTAGGGTTCATGTGACGGTTCCACCTCACCCTAGGGCGTACCCCAGGGTTTAGCGGACCGCCTGCCCAACTCTCGCCAAGACTCACTCACTCGTATCTTTAGAAAATAACTTACATCCATGGAAAATAAGTAACACCACAAGTTCAAACTTAATATATACATTGATGCTCAGATCCAGCTACAAGGCTTATACACACCCAAATACATTAACGTGTTTACAGTCCAAGTCCAATCAACCCTAGTCGAGTGCTAGCGCGAGTACCATTCAAAATTCAAAACCAGACTACTCTGTACAAGTCTCACACCTCGCTCGTACCCCCTGCTAAGGAAAACAAATGGAATGGGGTAAGCTATATGCTTAGTGAATAATCAGGGGGAAAAAATGTAAAATCACATCCAATAAAAAAGTAAATCAGGATATTTCACATCAATAATAGAAATGTAACATCACAATGGTAGGATACAGGTGGCTCCAAAGCCAGTTCAATTCCCCGAGCTTGAACGCCTGTTGACACTCCGTCAACCAAAGTACTCATAGACCGTAGACTCCACTTAACTTTTCTCGTTCACCCTATCAACCCCCGCTAGCCAGTCAACAGCACACAGCAGCTTGAGCGAAACAAAATAACTTAGCTTTCATCAAAGCTTTAACAAAGAACTAAATCTCAAGATTAGCATGGAACTATCTTCGACCAAGCCCCGCCTGGCTCGAATAGTTCGTCTACCCTTGGAACCGGGCTGGAACCAAGCCCTAAAATATCCAATCTCTCAATAGATGATATCTCTTAACAAAGTGCACAACAAAGTACTTACCCCAATAGCACACAGCAAAAAGGAGTTTAACTCAAGTCATGTAACCACCCCCATCAGTACATAGCAAAAGGGTGATACTCAATTCATGTAATCACCCTCATCAGCACACAGCAAAAGGGTGATACTCAACATAAGGTATGTATTCTCACATATGAAATCAAAACAAATGATGGGTTTAGGTCGAGTGAGATAAAGTACACCCTCGCCTAAGTATCCGTTTAACATATACAAAGCACTTTAACAATTTCACATCAATAAACAACCCAATTACTCACTTGATAAAGCTTGCCACGAAAAATGATACAGTTCACTAAACTTGACCGTCACCGTCAAAAGCCTCGCAGTCTGTATTGACAGATTATATACACACATAAGTGAAACGGCCATACAATAGCAGTTTATAACTTAAACGATCGAAAACGGTCAAAAACGACGTTAAGGCCAAAAGAATGTCGGAATTGGCCAAAACGGCCGGAATGGTAACAAAATAACAAAAGTAGTCCTCAATGGTCCAAAACGGCAAAAACGGTTGAGACATGCACGTGCGCGTGCGTGAAAATGAAAAGATATAAAAATAGGTTACACGGTTTGGACCATAACCAAAGCTGTGGTTATCGGATCAAAATGCACTAGGTAGTGTCTCGAAACTTAAACAAAAGGTTACAACTTCCATGAAGATATTTCAACCCATTTTCAGTGTATCCAAGTCAAATTTGCAAAATATAAAACTAAAACTCCAAAGGCCGGTTTATATCTCTAGTGAAAATTTGGCGGCATGCCTCTTGTGTTTACCTATTTTCTAGCCATTTATGGCTTCAATATTTTTCTCAAACAGTCCCAAAGTCACACACAAAATAAGCTTATTTCAATAGCCATTCAATAGGCTCAAAGTCATACAAGTACAAAATTAAACTAGGTACATGTCCAGAAATGAAGTTTAAGGCATAAATCAAAAGACAGATTTGCCGTCACTTAGCGTAACGAGCACAACCGAAGATACACTTATTGGATTGGGGTCCAATTTATACTGTTTCGAAGCTAAGACAAAAACCTACAACTTTGATGAAGACTACTCAGTCCATTTCGTAGTATAGCTAGGTCAAAATTTCAAATTACAGAACCAAAAGCTCACATTTGGAATAGTTAACCGCACTATGCATAACTGACAATAATTCAGGTTACCGAAGTCTGATTAAGGAGTTTTCAGGGGCGTTGGAAAGCTAAGACATAGTACTACAACTTCTATGTTTTGTCCAAATGCTAATTCATTACGGATCAAGATGAAAAGACACGATAAGTTTGGTGAAATGTCAAAACTGTCCCTAACGCTCTACCTATGGCAGTCAGGGGTATTTTGGTCTTTTCACATGATACAATGCTCGGATTGAGTGGAAATTTTAAAGATAGCTATAAAACATCATTCTCTACAACTTTCATGTTTTGAGCTAAGGCTAATTCAGCCTCTATCATGGACTAAAAGACACGGTCAGAAACAGAATAATTTCAGCATTAAAACTGGAAATTTGTATCACTTGCTGGAATTTTCTCAAACCACCATAGAAATCACCAAATTCTCCACACAAACCCACAAAAAGTGATATATAAACCATCATTAACCCTTATTAGCATCTTACAACACCAAAATCAACATTTCTACTCAATTGCTACAAGCTTTTACAAGAGTTCAAGGCTGCTTTACCTTCCAAAGGTTGGTTCACAAGGTTGCACTTCAAGAACCAAGTTCCTTAGCTTTCTTTTGCTCTAACTCCCAAGCTTGTTGGATGGGTTGCACATAACCAAAATTTTTTCTCTTGTTCTTCCTCTTGTTTCTCTCGGTTTTTCCTTTCTTCTTTTCTCCCAAGAGCTGGCCGAAACTTACCTTGTTTCTTTGGCTTTGGTCTTGCTAAAAAGATTAATACTAAGTCCCTTGGTCAAAGTCCACTACCTTTTTTATTAGCCAATCAAAATTAAGCTTAGAAATCTCATGGAACCTTTAGGAAGTCTAGCAACTTGTAATTAACCAAAAGTCACACTATGGCCCAATTAAATTCACAATCCTATCAATTTACTCCATAATTTACATACTTGATATATTCCAAAAACCTAATTACTCCACTAATCACCCAATCACTATAATTACCTATAATAAAATATGCATTGTCATACATAAACTCAATTACATAATAACCTTTTAGTCACAAGTAAAACTAGGGTTTTGATTTAAATTTAAAGTGTCCAATTAAAAAAACACTGTTTTAAAACAAGACAAAAGAAATAAATCGAAATTTTAAAAGAACGAGGGAAAAATATTGTCCTAAAATTCGGGGTATCACAATCTCCCCTCCTTAAAAAAATTTCGTCCTCGAAATTCATACATTTAGTCGTAAATTCATATATTTATTCGTAAAGAAGTATAAGTAAAATAAAATAGCTATAAGGTTCAATAAAAGCATTTTCAAAACACATTCAAAATAACATACTTTCTTTATATACATATCATAGCAATTCACATATCCTACGGTACATTAACCCAAGGTATTGCTCAGACACTATACTTAATCAAAACTTGACGAAGTACAACCAAGTATGTACGCGTGAATAATAAGGATCCCAAATTCCACGAATATCTTCAATATATTTCAAGTCCAGACTATTCGCATCCCCCGTGCTTTTGCTTTCACCATCCAAATTTATCCTAATCTTACTCGAGATCTCAACTTATCGTAAAGGTATCACTCTTTGGTACTCGGGTACAAGAATCCGAAAATATGATAATTCACCATTCAAGCTGGCCAGGCTCAAGAGCAAATCACCCGTATTAGAGATTCCTACCCAACATACATATCTAAGGTCCCTAACAATAGACATTTGTTTCACACTTAACAAGCCAATCCCCACAGTCCGAGAACCTTCTCCCGGCACGAGCTCTGATACCATCTGTGACGGCCCCACCTCCCCCTAGGGCGTACCCCATGGTTTAGCGGACCGCCTGCCCAGCTCTCGCCAAGACTCACTCACTCGTATCTCTAGAAAATAACTTACATCCATGGAAAATAAGTAACACCACAAGTTCAAACTTAATATATACATTGATGCTCAGATCCAGCTACAAGGCTTATACACACCCAAATACATTAACGTGTTTACAGTCCAAGTCAATCAACCCAAGTCGAGTGCTAGCGCGAGTACCATTCAAAATTCAAAACCAGACTACTCTGTACAAGTCTCACGCCTCGCTCGTACCCCCTGCTAAGGAAAACAAATGGAATGGGGTAAGCTATATGCTTAGTGAATAATCAGAAGGAAAATTTGTAAAATCACATCCAATAAACAAGTAAATCAGGATAATTCACATCAATAATAGAAAGGTAACATCACAATGGTAGGATACAGGTGGCTCCAAAACCAGTTCAATTCCCCGAGCTTGAACGCCTGTTGACACTCGGTCAACCAAAGTACTCATAGACCGTAGACTCCACCTAACTTTCCCCGTTCACCTTATCAACCCCCGCTGGCCAGTCAACAGCACACAGCAGCTCGAGCGAAACAAAATAACTTAGCTTTCATCAAAGCTTTAACAAAGAACTAAATCCCAAGATTAGCATGGAACTATCTTCGACCAAGCCCCGCCTGGCTCGAATAGTTCGTCTACCCTTGGAACCGGGCTGGAACCAAGCCCTGAGATATCCAATCTCTCAATAGATGGTATCTCTCAACAAAGTACACAACAAAGTACTTACCCAACAGCACACAGCAAAAAGGGGTTCAACTCAAGTCATGTAACCACCCCCATCAGCACACAGCAAAAGGGTGATACTCAAGTCATGTAATCACCCTCATCAGCACACAGCAAAAGGGTGATACTCAACATAAGGTATGTATTCTCACATATGAAATCAAAATAAAGGATGGGTTTAGGTCGAGTGAGATAAAGTACACCCTCGCCTAAGTACCCGTTTAACATATACAAAGCACTTTAACAATTTCACATCAATAAACAACCCAATTACTCACTTGATAAAGCTTGGCACGAAAAATGATACAATTCACTGAGCTTGACCGTCACCGTAAAAAGCCTCACTATCTGTATTGACAGATTATATACACACATAAATGAAATGGCCATACAATAGCAGTTTATAACATAAACGATCGAAAACGGTCGAAAACGGTCAAAAATAATAAAAAACGGTCAAAAACGACATTAAGGCCAAAAGAATGTCGGAATTGGCCGAAACGGCCGGAATGGTAACAAAATAACAAAAGTATTCCTAAATGGTCCAAAACGGCAAAAACGGTTGAGACATGCACGTGCGCGTGCGTGAAAGTGAAAAGGTATAAAAATTGGTTACACGGTTTGGACCACAACCAAAGCTGAGGTTATCGGATCAAAATGCACTAGGTAGTGTCTCGAAACTTAAACAAAAGGTTACAACTTCCATGAAGATATTTCAACCCATTTTTAGTGTATCCAAGTCAAATTTGTAAAATACAAAACTAAAACTCCAAAGGCCGGTTTATATCTCTAGTGAAAATTTGGCGGCATGCCTCTTGTGTTTACCTATTTTTCAGCCATTTATGGCTTCAATATTTTTCTCAAACAGTCCCAAAGTCACACACAAAATAAACTTATTTCAATAGCCATTCAATAGGCTCAAAGTCATACAAGTACAAAATTAAACTAGGTACATGTCCGGAAATGAAGTTTAAGACATAAATCAAAAGACAGAATTGCCGTCACTTAACGTAACGAGTACAACCGAAGATACACTTATCGGATTGTGGTCCAATTTATACCGTTTCGAAGCTAAGACAAAGGTCTACAACTTTAATGAAGCCTACTCAGTCCAGTTCATAGTGTAGCTAGGTCAAAATTGCAAATTACAGAACCAGAAGCTCACATTCGGGATAGTTAACCGTACTATACGTAACCAACAATAACTCAGGTTACCAAAGTCCGATTAAGGCGTTTTTAAGGGCGTTTGAAAGCTAAGACATAGCACTACAACTTCTGTGTTTTGGCCAAATGCTAATTCAGTACGGATCGAGATGAAAAGACACGATCAAATTGGTGAAATGTCAAAACTGTCCCTAACGCTCTACCTATGGCAGTCAGGGGTATTTCAGTATTTTCACATGCTACAATGCTTGGGTTGAGGTGAAATTTTATAGATAGCTATAAAACATCATTCCCTACAACTTTCATGTTTTGAGCTAAGGCTAATTCAGCCTCTATCATGGACTAAAAGACACGGTCAGAAACAGAATAATTTCAACATTAAAACTGGAAATTTGTATCACTTGCTGGAATTTTCTCAAACCACCATAGAAATCACCAAATCCTCCACACAAACCCACAAAAAGTGATATATAAACCATCAGTAACCCTTATTAGCATCTTACAACATCAAAATCAACATTTCTACTCAATTGCTACAAGCTTTTACAAGAGTTCAAGGCTGCTTTACCTTCCAAAGGTTGGTTCACAAGGTTGCACTTCAAGAACCAAGTTCCTTAGCTTTCTTTTGGTCTAACTCCCAAGCTTGTTGGATGGGTTGCACACAACCAGAATTTTTTCTCTTGTTCTTCCTCTTGTTTCTCTCGGTTTTTCCTTTCTTCTTTTCTCCCAAGAGCTGGCCGAAACTTACCTTGTTTCTTTGGCTTTGGTCTTGCTAAGAAGATTAATACTAAGTCCCTTGGTCAAAGTCCACTACCTTTTTTATTAGCCAATCAAAATTAATCTTAGGAATCTCATGGAACCTTTAGGAAGTTTAGCAACTTGTAATTAACCAAAAGTCACACTATGGCCCAATTAAATTTGCAATCCTATCAATTTACTCCACAATTTACATACTTGATATATTCCAAAAACCTAATTACACCTCAATTACTCCACTAATCTCCCAATCACTATAATTACCTATAATAAAATATGCATTGTCATACATAAACTCAATTACATAATAACCTTTTAGTCACAAGTAAAACTAGGGTTTTGATTTAAATTTAAAGTGTCCAATTAAAAAAAACACTGTTTTAAAACAAGACAAAAGAAATAAATCGAAATTTTAAAAGAACGAGGGAAAAACATTGTCCTAAAATTCGGGGTATCACAGTTCAAGAAAGAAGACGAAAGTCACTTTTTAAGGTCAATGAGGCTAAGGAAGATCAAAGAACTCAACCTCTCAATTTGAATAATTGTTGTTTTTAATGTGTTGTAGTGGGTTGGAATGCATGTTTAGATCATTATATATATGTGTGTGAATTCGTTATTTTGCCAAAAAAGTGATCTAGATTGCACTTTGGAGGGTCATACGTGTAATTTTTAGAAAAATGTAGAATTTATGCACTAAAATTGAAGGAAGTGAATACACACCCTCAAAAACGCGGCTGAGCATGCATTTTTAGATTGCATATTGTAGACACCAAATTTTTGTCAATTTTAATGTTTTCTTGAATTTTTTCTATTTAATGAGTTATTTATTTTCTTGCATTTTAATGTGCATTTTCTCATTTTTGCAGGTTTGTTTTAGGAAAATAAAAATCAAAACAAAAAAAAAACAACAAAAAGACAACAAAAAAAAAGAAAATCAAGAAATAAAAAATCATCCTAATCATTTTGTTTCACCAAATGCACTATTAATCTATTTTTACACTCAACCGCTATTCACCTTTCTTTCTATTTGGGACAAAATTCATCATTTGACAAAAACTACTCTACTGATTTCTTTGACTTTTGACAAGAGCCAAACTAAAAAAAGCTTTCATTTTTTTCCTTCAAAAGACCGGAGAGCTCTTCCATTTCTTCATCTTCACAACCGAGAGTTTGAGGGAAAGAAAGGCATGAGAAAATTTGAAAAGAGGGAGAAAAGCTTGAGGAAACTTGCTCCATTTCCATTGTCTTGAAGCCGATAGGAAGAGAGGAAAAGCTAAGTGAACTTTGCTATATTATATCCTTGAAACTGAGGGAAAGGGAACCGAGGGTGAGAAGGAAGATTTTGCTTCATTCTAGCTTTGTTTTGTGAAAATCAAAAGGGAACAGCAACCGGTTGGATTGGAGCTTGAAATTGCATAAAAAACTTCAACCAAGGGAATACAACCTTCACCGAGGTATCTTCTTTTTTTTCAGCTTTTTCTTTTTCTTAATTAATTAGATTAAATGCATGTTTTGATGCTTATTTGTCCCTTGCTTTCGTTTGTTGTTGTTGCTACTGATGTTGTTGAAGTTTTGGGGTAAGCCATGAATAAACATTAAGAAAAAAGATGATTTCTGTGAATGCATGTTAGGTGTTTGTAAAAATGCCATAATGAAAAATGAATTAAGCTAGTGAATTTTTATGCTTATTTCTAGTGAAATAGACGGTTATAGTTAGTATGTGATTTGAAAAATATTGAGTTATTTAAGTATTTTGAAGTTTTGAGCATTAGAAGCATGTAAATATATATATTTTTTATTTTGGGCAGTTTTGTTTTAATTCATGGTTTTGTTGTTGTTTTCTTGTTAAACTGAGAACATAGTTGCATTGTAGAAGTTTAGTATTGTAGTATAAATTTTATGATTTTTGGTGAAGGTTTGAGAATTTTTAAAAAAATAAAATTGGACTGATTTCTTGGCATTTTCATCACTTTCGGTTTATTATTTGTAAAAACTAAGCTCAAAAACGAATTTTACACGAAAAATCGAGTAAGGAGCTGTATTTTGAGAAAATTTGGTGACCAGAAAATTTGCCGGTGGCGCCGCCGGCAGCCGCCATGGCTGCCAATGGTTGGAGCTTCAGTTGGCCGGAGAAGAAAACGAAGAAAAGAAAAGAAAGAAAAAAGAAAGAAAGAAAAGAAAATGGATTAGGCTAATTTTTTTTCTGGTGGGCTGGTCTCTTTATTTTTCAGCTGGGCTAGACTTTTATTTTTCCGGGCTTTCATCTGGGTTTAGGGTTCAAGCCCAATCCCTTTTCACCAGGCTTATCTTGGTAAACTTAGTGGGCTGGTCCACTCCTTTTCAATTTTTTTTTGCTTCAAAAGCCATTTTTTACAATTGAGTCCTTGGTCTTTTGAGAAATTTCACTGTGGCCCAGAAAATTTTAAATTTCTTTCACTTAGGTCCTTAAATTAACTGTATTTTGGTCCCTAAGCTTTATCTTTTATTTAATTTTGATCCCCAAACTTTGGAAAAATTTATAATTTTGACCCCAAAAGTTTTCAATTTTGCAATCCAGTCCCTAGTGAATTTTGACTCTCTTTATTATAATTGTTTCTTTTCTTTAATAGCTAATTATGTTACTTTTGAATATAGTTAACTTGTAATTTTTAGATGTACTTAAATTTCTTTATGTTTAACATGTTAATGTGAATTTAATATTTTACCATTATTATTATTTTCAATTAAATTGGTGCCATGATTCTTTTGTTCATTTTGAGTATAAATAGGACAATTTGACTTCCATTTAGTCACCATTTCAAAAGGGAGGTACCCCTATTATTATTTAAATGTCAATTATGTGCTCTTATGTACTCCTATGTGTTTATATATTTTTATATGGTTGGTTATTTATTTGATTCAAATGTTCATTCAAATTTTCTTACGTTTGTTTAGTTAATTTTGTAATTATTTGAGAGGTGTTTGAATACTTCAAGATGTAATAGATAGGTAATATTTTTTTGAAAAATTGTAATTAGATAGACCAATATAATAGATAGGATAAATAGGTTTATTTTATCACATTTTCCCACTTTAGATTGTAATTAGGTCCCCTATTGTAATAGATAGGTTTTATTTTTTATATTTCCCTATTTTAGATTGTTGTTAGATCCCTCTTGTAATAGGTAAGTTTTGTGTGTTTATGTGGTTTATGTGTTATATGCTTTACCCGCTTTCCTTAGGATTTTTGTATCTAGATATTATGCTTACGCGTGCTACGTGCTCTTATGTGTTTATTTGTTTTAATTTATGGCTTATTTGTTTTACTATGTATTAGTAATGCATTGTGTCACCACACTAGTCCAACGCTAGTTGTGGCTTCTCCCTCCATCTACTTGCTAGTCCAACGCTAGTAAGGTTCTTTAGAAATGGATTAGTCCAACGCTAGACCCTTAGATCGTTCATGCGTTAGATTCATCTTTTGCGTGACACATTCATTAAATTTTATGCACATTTTTTTTAGGGTTTTTTCTCATTTGTATGATTTTTCCTATTCTTCTACCCTCTACCCTGTATATATGTTAATCATATCATTTAGAATTGCACCTCATTTAAATTACAAGATAATTTAGTTCATTTGCTTGACTAGATTAGGAGAATTACTCTTTAAACATGGAAAATGGGTGATTATAATTTTTTAGTTTAAATATCCCATTAATCCCTATGACGCCCCCACTTCTCCCAAGGGCGAACCGAAGGGTATCTGCGGGACGCCTGCCCAACTCTCGCTAGGACTCGGTACAATTTCAATTCAAATTTAAGAATAACCAATCAGTACTAAAAGTCGAAAATATAAAGGAAGGTCAATTCCTTAATAATCGATCAAGTCTTACATCATAAGTTACCAAAATATCTTACAATCCCAAAATATACAGCTTCCAAAAGTTGACTAAATGAATACATTCAAAATTCTAATAAAAAGGCCATCAAGTCGACCTCTCCATAATTCCTTCCATTTCAGCTCCTGTTAAAGAAAACAAGTCTAACAGGGTGAGCGGATGCTCTTGAGGTCAAGAAAACATGCAAGACAAGTGATTCAATAGTGAAAACTATTTCACAATAGCACTTACACAATAGTGAAAACTATAACATTCAAGAAATTTCACAATTTATAATAAACACTCTTAAGTAGGATGCAGAAGCTCTCTGGAGCTAATGATTTCTTACTTTACCCAAGTTCAATTTTAATACCTTCTCGTGACGACACCCCATTCCTTGGGTAGGTAATTGAGTTCGTAATCCTTCACGTATTCCAGGTATGTTTCTGAGACGACTCGAGAGGCAACTCCCACCCAAATCGGTGTGGTACTTACTATCGTTCAGTTTATAGTTCTGAGACGATTCGAGAGGTACCTCCCACCCGAATCGGTGTGCGACTTACTATCGTCCAGAAGTCGATGAGACATCACTCCAATCGACTTAGAATGCTTTAGGGTTCTGAGACGATTCGAGAGGTACCTCCCACCCAGATCGGTGTGGTACTTGCTATCGTTCAGAGGTCTAGGGTACTGAGATGACTCGAGAGGTACCTCCCACCCGAATCGGTGTGGTACTTACAATCGTTCAGTTAATAGGTCTGAGACGATTCGAGAGGTACCTCCCACCAAATCGGTTTGGTACTTGCTATCGTTCAGAGGTCGATGAGACATCGCTCCAATTGACTTATGCAACCATAGCATATTTTTCAAGTCAAGTCATGTCAGGTCAAGCAAGTCATGTTAGGTCAAGACAAGTCAGGTCAGGTCAAGCAAGTAACGTCAGGTCAAGCAAGTCAAGTCAGGTCGAGCAAGTCAGGTCAGGTTAACCAAGTTAAGTCAGGTCAAACATGAGTCATTTATTTCAAATGAGAACGAGTGCGATAAAGTACACACTCGGCTCGGTAAGTTTACGTACCATGTATAACACTTGTACAACAAATATCTCAATCACATAAGCATTTAACACATACTTGACACTCACCAAATAAACAAAGAAGAAATGTCACTTGACATTCAGGCGTCCACCGTGGAATCTTCTTGAAGGTCCTCGTGCGAGCCTGAGCAATTAATAGTGAACTATCATTTATATACCCCAATTATCACGAATGACTGTACGCATGTACAGTCCAAGAAAATCCCACGAAAGCGAGCCTAAATTACTCGCGAATCAAAGCTCAAAAGTGGGGTTTTTAAAGCACAAGAGAAATCGAGTTTTCATGTTTGAAATCAAGTGTAAAACGTTCAAGTGATATCGAGGGAAAAAGGAGAATTCGAAAAACTCCATTTCCTTAAGTTTCAAAAATTTCAGCTTTGATGCGAGATCTTTGAAAAATCGTATCTCACTCATTAAAAGTCTAAAATTGGAAAACTTAGTACCGTTGGAAACTTCTTCTGAAATACTAAAAGTTCCTACAATACACTTTTCCATGATTCCAAATGGAAGGCTTTCGAAATTTGGCCCAAAGTTGCTGTTTTAGACTTGCAAGACAGTTTCGGGGTTGATTTTTGACCAACTTTGGAAATTCGAAAAAATTCACATAATTTGAAATAGCCCCTCAAATTTGAAACTCAATTAGAGTTCAATCAAAGTTTAAAACAAAATGAGAGAAACAAGAATCGAGTTTTGAGGACCAAGTTATAGTAGCTCAAAGTTGCTGAAAAATTGAGATGGTTAGGCAAATTTTCCAGATTTAAGTTACAAACTTTGGGACTTTGTTTGAGCATTGAAATGGATTCGGAATGGCACCAAATTTGGCAGTACCACCCTACCATATAATGGCTATTCCTCTGTCAAATTTCAGGGAAAAATACGTACGGAAAGTTGGTTAACCAAATCACGAAAGTTCCAAAAGTTCCAAGGCAAATCTGTCTTGGTCGTTCCGTTTTCCGTTTTCAAAACGTTTGGCCAACCAAGTATCTCAAACACGGTCCATTTACATAGAAAATGTCTAAGGAACATCCAAGATACATTTGATAGGTGATTCACACCAAGAATTTCCAGACAACAAGTCCCAATCAAGATTTAGACATTTACTAGCCAAAAGAGGGTTTCAAATCATTGAGTTAGTTTCAAAATATGGCCACAACTCACTCAATTCAACTTGGAATTGAGCGTGCTTGGTGGCGTTGAAAACTAGATTCATAAATCTACAATTTCTTAGAAGAAATAAGTTTCAAAATCTGCCCACAACTAGCTCATACTTGAGCATCAAATTGCTGCTCAAAACAGAGCTTCTAGTGAACTAGCGAAACAGGACAGTCATGTTCAAACATTTGGTATGGACTACTCAGGTAGAATCAGGATGTGAATTTTATACCTTTGGAAATCTGGGAATATCTACTTTCTAGTGCCACAAACGGTACTCGATTTCGATGTTGGAGTAAAAAGTTATAGCCAAAACAAAAACACTGCCAGAGCAGTTACGGGAAAATTTCCAGTTTTTGCTGACTTCCGAAAACACATCATTTGGCCAACCAAATCATGAAATTTTTTGATGAAACTTTCTACACCACCCACACAACATGTATACATCATAAAAAAGTCAATAGAACCACAAAATTTTGCTCTAAGGGTCACGGACATTCACAGGGGCAGAAATGGAAAGTTTTTCTTCTTCACTCCCTTTGAGCTTTCACCTATAATATCACTCATTTCTACTAATTTAAGCACTAAACAAACATTAATAACATCAAAACACCACAAATCAGTCCATCAAACCATAGTGGGAGTTCATAGAGCCCACACAACAACTCTCCAACATAAATAAAGCTACCTACAAGAAGATATAAACTTATAAGTGCTATATTACTTCCATAAACCAAGAATTTCAAGGTTAATCATTAATTACCTTAATTGATGACTTAGGCAGAAATTTCGGTCCTCTTAAAGTTCACAAGAACCGTGGAAATGAAGTTCTTTTTCCAACTTGAGTTGCTCTCCAAGTGTTTAGCAAAGTTTAGTGTAAATTTGAGGTGATTTGGTGGAGTAAAGTGAAGTGAAATGATGAAGAAGGTTATCTCTTTCTTCCCTTGGTGTGGCCAGCTGCTTGGAGAAGGAAAAGAAGAGATGGTGCTGATGGTAAGCTTCCGTGAGAAGCTTTAAAATTTGTGGCCAAAAATTGCTTCAAAAGTCAACTAGGAATAGTGCGCGTACGCGTGCGTTTCGTGCTTGATTCCTCTCGGGTTTGTTTCACTTGTGCACTAAACCTCTATTGTACTTCCATTCATACTATCATTATTCACTCTTAATAGTCCCAAAATAAAGGTCTTAAGTCCCTCAATTGATCGCGCGCGTAAAAACGCATATTTCTGATTTATGCGCGATAGAGTGAAATTTCTAAGAAATTCTTATAACGATAGTACAACTAACTATCACTTGAGCACTTAAACATAAAAATACTTATTTTAAGACCAATATATATAAGTCTCCAATTTTCCAAACTCATTGTACTCTCAAATCGGTTACTATCTCCAAACGCGTATTCACTATTCTCACTAAACGAGTTTTCGAAAATTAAATTTATTAACGGAACATTTTAAAAATATTTTCAAGTCATAGTTCCATGTAAATGGTTCAAAAAGGGTTGAAATGAATTATTTGGAGGGAACAGGTGGATAAATATTTAAATAAGCCAATATTATTCAATAAAAATAAGAAAATTTTTCGGGTCCTCACATCCTCCCCTCCTTAAAAGAATTTCTCCCTCGTAATTCACACTTAGGATAATATCATATCCCTTATTTGTCAGGTCCACTAGATATGCCAAAATCCACAACTTCTATAGTTTGTACTAACAATTAAGCACTGATTTCCCCATAGGAGTCCTAACCTCCAAGCTATAGGGCAGCGATCACACTTTATTTGTATCACTCATGAAACTAGGGTTTACACGAAATAGTCGAATCCAGAGTCAATTAAAACTCTAGTTAGATGATTCAATCTGGTGGTTTAAAACTCGAATAGGAAGATATATTTTCAATAACAAACTAAGCTTACCGAAATCTTCGGACTTAATTTGTCCAAAACCATTTACTGGCATTCGATCTCCAAAATTAACAATTTTAGAAATAACCTGATTTCTTTTGTCCCAATTGACCAATAAATTTTCGTTCAAATCAAATCAATTATAATATGTGAGATAAAATCGAGGATTTTAATGTATTTTGGATATGTACGTGACAAAATGCGATTCACAAATTTCAAAATTAGAGCTAGAAGATACAAACCTTCTTTTTTTTTCATGGTCCGAAACTAAATTTTCTTAGTAAGAAACTTCAGGTAATGTTTTTGCCACCGTCATTAATACATATTTCAAATTCCTCAAATGCATTTAAGAAGATTAATCATGCAACTCAATGCGTGAATATTAAAACACATATATAATAAAATAACATATACCTGAAGGATGTTTCAAAAATTCCCTCAAAGTTTCGAGTTAAGAATTGCGTTTGAATAAACGTATATTCTAGAAAACACTTTTAAGAGAGAAAGTGCTTTTATTTAAGTAAACCAAATAAATAATGAGTTCAAGTCACTTCACAAATGACCGACAAGATACTTTGGAAGTTCAAACATTCATGAAAGGTTGAAACATGTCCATACGACCAATCACAAGATATGGTAGAACAATTATTAAAATTTCACAGGGGAGAAGCTCTCTAGGTATCCAACTAGGTCAATCTTTTATAACACTGGTAGGTCTAATTTTCTCGTTTATTTCTACGTCATATCTAGCACTAGGATTCCATTGAGTTATATAAGACTATCCAACATTCTTTCTCAGGAGTGCAGGGTTGCCTAATCCCATGCCATGACCCCATCATTGTTTTTCATAATTCTATTGGTGCCTAATGCAAGAAATAAAAGTGATCACGCGAGAAAATACTCAAAACAAGATCCAACCAAGAAACATTGGGAATAATAACAATTTACATTCATTAACACTTCAGAATTCATGAAGTTAGCAAGTCATGGGGGAATTACAAAAATATAGCACACAGGTGCCACCAAAATACTTTTAGTCATACACGACTAAAGTAAAGTTGAGTGCCTCAAAAGTAGGCCATATAACCAAGCAAAATGCAATGGCCCCAGCACTAGCATCACCCCAACTATTCCTAATCACAAAAGTCAAAAGCCTATCACTCCAAGTCTAGTTCACAGTAGGACTATCAGGGGGAATCTCCTCCTCCTGAGCTGAACCTTGAATAATGTCTCTCACCTCATTAACCAATCTACCAGTATCTGCTAGGATCGCAGAAGCCCGATCACGGACCTCCTCACCTACTCTAACAAGTCGAGCCCTATCTCTCTGAAGCACATTACGAGTGACTGCGGCCGTAGCCACCTCACCAGCTAGTATCTCCTCAAGCTTAGCAATCCTAGCACTCTGAGCATTTGCCATAGTGCTCAGCTCCTCTACATCCCGAAGCAAATCACGGTTGGCATCCACCAGCTGACATCGCTCATCATCAAGAGCAAGTACTAGATCATTCGGGTAAGCGTACATCATCCTACAGGGACAACGGGGAGTCCTCGAAGTAGGCGAGTAACGTATGCGAGCTCCCGTACCATGAGCTCGGTAGTTGATAGACCTAAGAGGTCCCACATGGCCATTTGCATGACCGTTACCATTAGCGGCATGTCCGTTTCCGTTATCCATCCCTGTAAAACAACCACAGTTTCCAGATTAAGGTTAAAGTCGCTATTTCGCTCAAATATCACTTACGATAAGACTAAGTCATCTCATCTCAATTCCTAAGGATAAAGTCCTTAATATATCTCCCCAAATAGATTTCTAATCTAGGGCTCTAACACCAACTACCATTCAAGAAATTCTCAGGTACTAATTCTCTTTAACTACCGGGATACAATAGGTTAATAGTCAAGTGAATCCCACGGTCCGGTATTTTAAACTTTTAGCCTAAGATACACTACAAAGATCTGAAACCTAAGCTCTGATACCAACGAAGTTTTACAATCACTCAGATAACCCTCAACAAAGCTACACTAATGAAACTTTCAACCACAAGAAATTCACACCACTTGGAGAACAAATCTAGCTTTGGAGACTATTTTCTAGCTAAAATAACTCTTGAGATCTTGTAAACAAAGTGTGTAAAAGTTGTCTTTTGAATCAGAATCGTTTGTATTTAAAGGGAGCCAAAATGAGCTTCATTAATACTTCCAACGGATAGAAGGCAGATGAAGAGTCAGCTAGCCGTTGGAGCTGTCGGACGTCCGACGTCTTAGTCATCGTCTGATCCCATCGTCCGAAACTCAGTCAAGTTGTTGTTCGGACGTCCGATGGTATTTTATCGTCCGAGCTTCTGTGTCCGAACGTCGTCCAGAGAGTTATCAAATCTTCGTGGAATTTTTAGGACGTCCGATGAGATTGATGTGCGTCCGAAGCATGCGTCCGATCCTTCAGGACGTCCGATGCTTCCTTACGAGCGTCCGACAGAGTCTTGGCAGAGAGTCATCAACATTTTGTGGAATTTTTAGGACGTCCGACACGTTCGATGTGCGTCCGAGGAGTACGTCCGATCCATCCGGACGTCCGATGCTTCCTCACGAGCGTCCGACAGAATCTTCTTCTTAATGATCTTCATCCTTTCGGACGTCCGACATGAGTGTCCTGTTTTTGCTTCTTCTTTTGGTTGATTTTCAATTCTTGACATATTCGTACCTGATTCTTTGATAGGCAGAAAACACTTATATTTGAAGAGAGTTAAACAAACATTTCAAAGACCTTTGTGATCATCAAAATCAAGAATAACAGTAAGAAATCAAGGAAGGTTGCATTGAAAACTGAAAATTCCAGATTTCTGGAAAATTTTTCTTCCTTTCTGCCCGGTTTTGTTACTGCATGTTAGAGGCCGAATTGGCCTTAGGTCAAAACATGAAAGTTGTATAGAATGATATTTTATAGGTACCTACAAAATTGTAGCTCAATCAGAGCAACATAGGTCATGAAAAGACCAAAATACCCTTACTATTTTAAGGTTTTTCCCAGTAGTCCGTTTGGTCAGTTTATCCAGTTTATCATGTTTATTCACCAGTATCCGTACTGATTTAGCTTTTTTCCAAAACATGAAAGTTTTAGTATTCTGACTTAGCTTTTAAACGCCTCCAAGAACACCTTAATCGGACCTTTGTAACCTGAGATATGACCATTCCAGTGCAGAGCGGTTAAGTAGCCGACTAGTTAGATTTTGGTTCTGTAAATTGAGGATTTGACTAGGTTGCATTGGAAAATGGACTAAGTGATCTTCATAAAAATTGTAGCCCTGTGTCTTAGCTTCGAAAAGGTATAAGTTATGCCTCAATCCGATAAGCGTAGCCTCGGATGTGTTCTTTCCGCAACCACACGTCAAATCTGTCTTTTGCTAGGTTACATTTCCGCACTTGTTATCACTTTGATTTTTGTTCTTATGTTGTTATGAGCCTATGGAACGGCTATTTACTCGAATCTATGATATGTATGACTTTGGGATTGGTTGAGGAAAAATAATGAAGCCATAAATGGCTGGAAAAATGGGTAAACACAAGGGGCATGCTGCCAAATTTTCACGAGAAAGATAAACTAGCCTTTGGAGTTCTAGTTCTATATTTGGCAAATTTGACTTGGAGACACTGAAAACTAGGTTGAGGTGTCTTCATGAAAGTTGTAACTCTTTGTCTAAGCTTCGAGACACTACCTAGTACATTTTGATCTGATAACCACAGCTCCAGTTATGGATCAAAATCGTGTAACCCGTTTTGTACCATTTTCATTTCCGCACACGCCCGATGCATTCCTTTACTGTTTTTCCGCTTTGATCGTTTTAGTCCTTATTTCCATTTGTGATCTAGGGTTTGGACTTGAGCAAGACAATAATAAATGATGGATGAGGTTCATGAGTCGTGGTTTGTGAGTGATCCCTCAACTATTTCCAAAGTTACTTTTGAACTAATTCTTGCATTTATTACTCCATTGCATATCATTTGGGTTTGGGTGTGTGCCATGACATAATTTGGCTCCAATGAGTTCCTGGAAAGTCTTGTGCTTAGAACCAATATCTCCACTACTGTTTACACATTCTTTGGAGCACGATGGCTCCTTACTTCTATTTCACGGTTACCTGATCTAAACGAGCGTTGGATATTTAAGTACAAGAACTTCACTGGCTCACATGAGCAATAAATGAACATTTGATTACTGCATCATGACATCATATCAATGCTTTATTGTGAAATATACTTGGCTGTTGATTTTACTGGTCACTCCCTGAGCTTCTAGCTCACCCCCTATTATCTTCTTCTCCCCACAGGGATCGAAGTAAAGGAAGAACTTGTATTTGGATCTCTGTATGGCTGGATGGCGTACATCTTGTATAGTTTAGATTTGGTTTTGATTTATGTACCTTTGGGCTTGTATAAATTTGGAATTGAATCGGATGTATATCTACATTCTACGCTTAGAACTAGTTTCCGCTTCGCTTATGATATGTAATTTTGGAGAATTGGATGTATTATTCGAGTTGTACCTTGTAATTTACTTGAGGAATGTAGTAAGTAAGTGAGTCCCGGCGAGAGTTGGGCAGGCGGTCCGCTAAACCCTTTGGTTCGCCTTAGGGGGAGGTGGGGTCGTCACAGGAACGAAATACTATTTGAACACTATTTGAAGTTGACTTTACAAAGCTTCTTGGCCACAATTTCTTCAAGCTTCCAAGACAAGATTCACAACACACAAACCCCCCCTCTCTCATACCTCTCTCGGCCGACTCTCTCTCAAGGAAGGAAGGAAGAAAGCTCTCTTCACTTGCTCCAAATTTTGCTTCCATTTCCCTCACAAATTTTCACCCAAATCACTTACTACTTGGAGATTAGTTCTAGCTTGGAGAAAGGCATCATCTTGTGTAATTTCTTGGAGGTTTTGTGGTGGAAAAATTCTGGTTTCACCTAAGGTTCAAGAGGTAACTCTTCACCTTCTTCAATCTTTCTAATTTCTTCAAGAATGAAGCTTAGTTTGCATGGGTTTACAACCCTAAGCAAGGAATAGGCTAGCGGACTTGATGAGTTTCATTTCTCACTTTAATCTTTAGGCTAGCGGTCTTGAGGTGGATTATAGGTAGCTTACTTGAGGATTAAAATGTTTGATTGTTGTGTTTATGTGTTATATGGAAGGTTTACGGTTGGAAAATGAAGAGAAAGTTGAGAAATGTGCAAGTTTAGAGCTGGCCGAAATTCTGTCCATCGTTGCCCTATTTTAATCCGAAATTTTGATGGTTATTTGACCGTGAAATTGAGTGATATATGATTTATATTCTGTGTAGAAAGTGTCTACCAAAAATCGTTTCAATTGGTTGCTCAAAACTTGAGTTTTCGAAAAGAATCAAATCTGGAAAACGTGTTGTAGAGGTCTCGGACAGTGCCTCTTTGTTTAAACATATGTCTCTGTAAAAAATTCAAAATTGAGTGCCATTAGTGGCATTCAAAACTAGACATTCATAGCTTTCCAACGGTATAAAAATCACCGGCTAGTTCATTTTGAATCAACCGTAGTGATTCGGCAAAATTGACTATCCTGTTGTGACTGTCTGTCCGAAAGAAATGGAGAAGCTGCGTCTTGTGGCTCTATTTTCTCTCGCTTGTGAACTGATTTTGGAAACGACTCTTTCTAATGAAATGTAGCATTTTGAACCTAGTTTACAACTCCATAAACTATTTTTAATTTGAACTTGTATTAAATGAGATGTGGTCTGATTTTGAAAGTGCAACAAAGCTGGAAAATTGGAAGTTTTTCCTTTCTTGTTGACCGAATGGTCAAACTTGTTTTGAGATGTTTTGTTTCAAAAATTTTGATTTCAATTGCTTTTCAATTGTTTATAAATGTTTCTGGACCCTTGGTTTAAAAAATGGAGTGAATTGGGATTGATTTCATTGGACAAAAACCTTTGGAATGAAAGAAAGAGTGGCTTGGCAGATTTGCTTTGAAATTTTCACGAACTTTAGTCGTTTGGTTAACTGACTTCTCACATGAATTTTTGCTTATAATTTGTTAGAGAGGTAGTCCACATATGGAAGTTTAAATGTAGTAAATTTGGTGTAATTTCAATACCATTTCGATACCCAAATATTGCCCCAAAAGTGGCTCTTCAAATCTGGAAATTTTTTATCAGTGTACAAAAATCAGTCGACTTTAAGCTACTGTATCTTGACGCTCAAAACTCTGAATTTAGTTCTGTTTCCGTGTTTGAAACCTTGTTTAGAACTCTTATTGTGTTACGAATTTCAAGGGCTGATTCACCTTTTGTGAATTATGCCGAATTTCCAATGATTGCTGGAAAATCAAGACTGGTTCAAACCTGTCTTCTTGGAACTGAAACTTTGACCTGAAAAATGATTGCTTTTCATTTAGAATCTTGGAAAAGTGTCTTCCAGGAACTTTTAGTACTTCTAACCTAGTTTTCGACGGTATAGATTTTTCCATTTTTGGACATGCCAAACTGAAGATTTGATTTTTCCAAGTTTGTCACTTAAAGCTGAAATTTTCCGATTTCTTATGAAATAAGTTTTTGAGGACTCGTCACCTTATCTTGATATTGATGGACTGTTTTAAACTCAATTTCATGGAAGAGGCAGGTCCCTCTTGGGACTTTGACTTCTCACTTTTGAACCTCGATTTTTGAGAGATTAAGGTTCTCTTTTAAGGCATTGACCTAATCTAAACAAGTGTACATTCTTTCTTTGTTAATGCATGGTTGTGAGTGAAAGTTACTCGTTATTTGCTCAGGCGCTCAAGAGGATCTTCAAGAGAATCTCGGAGCGGACGCCTAAAAGATTACTGGCTCACTTACCCACTTTTTAACTTGGTGAGTGTCGAGTGCATGAATAGTTGCAAATTATATGAATTGCTTCTTATAGATTGAATGATTTATAATTGTCGAGTTGAGTGTGTACATTATTGCACTCATTTTTTTTAACTGATTGTATAACTAAACGGCTCATAATTGAATTGTATGTGATTGACTGAATGCCGAGTGGAGTGAATCTCATCGGCCTATAATGGTATTGGTCGAGTGGAGTGCATCTCATCGACTCATACCGGTAATTGGGGGACGCCCAAATCTCAATTGACTGACCTTGCGACTCGAACCAGCAAGGGCTTGGTCGAGAAGTTCGGTGAACCATGAGATAATTGTAAGCTTGATCTATTAAGAGATCTCGCTTGGCCTACTCGAGTAGTAGTGCCTTTTATAGAAGAGCGGGCCCGGGACTGGGGGTTGTAACGGTGAACAGGAATTGTTAAGAAAGTGGAGTTCTACGGACTTAATATTGACCCGGTTGACGGAGTGTCATCGCGGGGAAGTATTTGATCGAGCCTTGGCGAAGCACCTGAGAGCTCCTGTAACCTCATTGAGTGTGTGTCTATTTTAAATTGTGAATTGCTTGAATGTTACAGTTTTATTTCTCACTTAAGTGCTATTGCTACTTGAACTATGTGTTTGCATGTTTGTTTTGGCCTCACTGTGCATTAGCTCATCCTATTAGATTTGTTTTCCTTAACAGGAGCCGAAATGGGAAGAGTTATGGAGAAGCCGAGTTGTTGCACTTTTAATTGGGGTTTTGAATGTAATTGATTAGATGACTTTTGAAAGTTATATACTTTGGGGAAAGTGATGTACTTGGTATCTTGTAATGTAAGAATTGAATAATTATTAAGGAAACGACTTTTTCTTTGTAGCTTCGACTCTTACTGTTGATTGTTGTCCATAAGTTTGAATTCGTCTTGTAGTGAGTCCTGGCGAGAGTTAGGTCTAGGCAGGCATCCCGCCCATACTTTTGGGTTCGCCCTAGGGAGAAGTGGGGGCGTCACAATAACCTGTTTCAATGTAATCTCTTCTATCCATATATCACAAACCTGTAGAGTTTATATGTTGATCGAGTTTTCATAAGAAATAGAGGTGAGAAACTATCTGCTTTTACTAAGATGTGGTATTGAGTAGATTAGATCCAATTGAAGCACAAAGTTTAAAAGATTTTCTAGTGTACAGTTTTTAGTTTTTATTTCTTTTAACCACCTGAAAATTAGAAGTAATATTCATTTGATTTGATCCTGAGAGGTTAGTTAACGAGAAAGAGTGGTTCTTTCGCCTCAATTGTTAATCTTAAGTAAGGACGAGATCTGTTGCAATTTGGTCTCGTTTTGAGAGGTTCATCATGTAGTTTTCTATACGAGCTTAAGCATGGCATTCTTTGGCTTCCTTTTCATTTGAAGAATGCAATTTCTTTTGTATTGCATGCCCTTAATGATATGCCAATGCACATCACAAATTAGCCTTTTGATTGTTTTCTAAATTTTGGGAAGTATAGTTTTCTTGTTTTATCAAATAAATAATAAGTTATCTAAACAAAATTTTTTTGGCCTAAATCGAGGCAAAATTTTATAATACATTTGTAAACTATGTCCAAGGGTCAAGTGGACTTCAAATCTATTGTTCAAATTTTGACTTTAATAAGTCAACACTTTGCATTAACAGTAATTATTCGAAAAAATTCAATCAAGTGCATATTGTACTTTGAAAAATCCCTCTTGTGCAGGTGTTTATGGTTAAGATCAAGGAAAAAAAGTAAGTCAAAATCTTGCAAATTTGGAGGTCAATCATGAATAAAAAAGGGGGTAATAATGCTACATTGCAAGGGGAAGGATCGGCTATTTATTCAGAAGGAGTATATACTTCAGCAGCTAACTTGAAAAAAAAGGGGGAGTGAAAGAAAAAAAAAGGAAAAAAAAGAGTTTTTTCCTTCAATTTTGCAAATTTTGCTATTGAACTTTGGAAGCATTTCATTTGGAGATTACATTTCTAAGTTGGGCAATACCTTATCCTCTTATGCTTTGAATGGAAGTGGTAATACCTGCCAAAATTAAGATCCCGTCCTTGCGCATTTTGACGAAGGCTCGGGTAGAAGAAATCAAATGGATCAAGGAGCACAATGAGTTGCTGTCTCCAATGGATGAAAAAGAGGTTGAATGTTATTTGTCATGGACAATACTTACGTGTTACGTGTTACGTGCTCTTATGTGTTTATTTCTTTTAATTTATGGCTTATTTGTTTTACTATGTATTATTAATGCATTGCGTCATCACATTAGTCCAACGCTAGTTGTGGCTTCTCCCTCCATCTACTTGCTAGTCCAACGCTAGACCCTTAGATCGTTCGTGCGTTAGATTCATCTCTTGTGTGACATTCATTTCATTTTGTGCACATTTTTTTTAGGATTTTTTCTCATTTGCATGATATTTCCTATTATATTATCCTCTACCCTCTATATATGTTAATCATATCATTTAGGATTGCACCTCATTTAATATTACAAGATAATTTAGTTCATTTGCTTGACTAGATTAGGAGAATTACTTTTTAAACACGGGAAATGAGTGATTATAACTTTTTAATTTAAATAGCCCATTAATCCCTGTATAAGAAAATTATGTCACGAGTTTTTGCCTCCACACCCATTATATTGTATCCCTATTCTTTGGCCACTTATATCTAGATATATAATTTAATTTTCTTTTCTTTTTTTTTGAATTTCATTCATGCATGCTCGTGACCCCTTTTATGGGATTATTTTGGATTTCACAATTAATGCGATTATTATCAATTAAACCTTTGAATGGACATTTTGCTCCTTCCGACATTTTCTAAATTTAGATTTGCATCCATGTAGGAAACATCCAAACGTGATAAATTTAAGGGTTAGATTAGGAAATTTTTTGACTAAACCTTGCAACTAGTTTAGACTAGGTTGAAAGGGTGCCTTAGGTTTGAGTTAATTAAACCTTTGTCTTCCCTTTCTTCAACCGTGACTCCCGAACTCATTTTCTCTTGTTTTCAAAGGATTGGAGTTGTCGAAAAGGGTTTTATTTTATTTTGGTTAAAAACATTTTTTTGGGGTGACTTGGTATACCCAAAATCAATACCAAGTGGCGACTCCTATCTTTCTTAAAAACCCTTTTAGACTCAATTTTGGACCCAAACTGTCGTATTTTTTAAAAAGTCCCATTTTAGGTCATTTTCACTTATTTTTAAGTAAAATCACATCTTCTTTCTTAAATACATTTTTTTTTTCATCGCGAAAAATGGGGCGTGACACATATTATGTGAGTACTCGAAAATTATTTTATATTTCTCTTATTATTGAATACATTAATTTATATTTTATTTTATTTTACTTGCCTTAATTTCTTAGATACTTGAATGGTTGAGTCAAGATTTTTATCTTTTCCCTTTTATAATTTGGTGCATGTTAAGTTTCATAGTGCATTATGGTAGTGTGACCAAATATGAGGTGTGTGTACTAAATTTGGTGAACAGGAGGTATTAAGAGGTAATTAGAGGAATATAAGATATGATAGTGATTAGAGGCAACTAGAGTGATTAAAGACATCAAGAGAGACAAAGAGATAAGTTTGGAATGAGGTCGCGCCACTTGTCAACGATCCAAGAATCCATTTGACCAAGACTTTCTTTACTCTTTATCTTTCCAATTTAACCAAAAAAGCCTTTCATTTTCTTGCTAAAAGGCTGACGGAGAGAGAAAGGAAAAGAGAGAAAACCAACTCCAAGTTCTACTTGATTCTTGCTTGATTTAGTGAGAAATCCAACATGAAACCCTAACCTAATCTGTAGATCGTCGCAACAAGTAGGGAAGCGAGCTCTTGGTGAAGTTGTTTGAGGAAGAAAGCTCTTGTTTTGCATCTCATCTTAGGGTTTTGAGATATATCACTAAGAAACTTCCCTTTTCTCTCTTATCTTGCAATTTAATCAATATATGAAGTGATTGTGTAAGGTTTCATGGAAAATTTCATGGTTTTGCTAAGTAGCTTGCAATTTTCAGCTTTGATGTGAATTTTTCAGCTTTGATATGAGATTTTCCAGCTTTGGTTTGAAATTTCCAGCTTTAAGGTTAAATTTCCAGCTTTGATGTAGTTGAAGTTGAGCCATGGCTATGTCAAATTTTGATAGCTTTTGTGGCCTAGAACATGTACCACATATACCATGCCATTCTGATTGATTGCAATTTGCCATGAAACTAGGGTTGGAAATTAGAGAGTTAACTTGAAGTTGGGGATATATTGCTGGAATTTTCCTTCTTGTTGATTAAGTGAGCGGGAGTGAGAGTTAAGGTGTAAATTTAGGATGATTTGGACCTACTTTGCTCGAAGTTACTTGAGAGCACCTTGATTGGTACACATAAGTTAAATTGTTGCTAAAGTAAAGTGATTTAAAAGAAAGAAAGTGATATTGTTCAAACATGTGTTATAGTAGAGTGAGTCCGGCTTTAACTCGAGAGTTTTGTTGTTTTTCTTCGGAAAGTTGTATCTATACTTACATATATTACTCCATTTTTTGTTTGTGGACGTGAGGTACAATTATGTGATTTTCCTTTGATTTTTTGCAAGGCAAAGGTATGACTTTTGAAACCCTGGGTTGGAACTTTGATCGCATCTTGTTATATGATAATTGATTGCAACTTTCGAGAGCGGTCAGGAGGCAGAGCTTGAACTTGACACTACTAGACCTTAATTGGTGTGTTTTGTGAATTAAATACCTTTATTGTGTTGTTATTGGCTTGTTTGACTATTAAATGTATTTCAATGATCACTTTACTATTGATAGTCGAGTGTGTACTTTACCGCATTCGACTTAAGTGAATGTGAATTTTAAGTGGTCAAATGATTGAATATTACTTGTGCATGAATCTAAGCCATGCATACTTTATCGCATTGGCTGAATTGGGCTGATGCGGATACGGATGCGTAACAACTTCAACCTTGGGTCAGGGACCCTTTGATCAACATTGGTGGTCCGATGATAAGATCAAGAACCAAGAAGGTGAAGGACGCTTTACGAGCCTTGATCATTCACCATACAAGCAAGGAGCAAGCTAGGTTTGAAGATTTGATGGACCATGAAGTTACTTTGTTCACTTGTACGTTTGAAGTGAAGGAATGATCTCATACTTGTTAGCTTAGTTGGTAGTTGTTTTAAGACTGTCTAGTTTAGTAGTTGTTAGGCGTTGAGTATTTTATTACTTATTGGGCCTTATCGGAAAGCCTTAAAGAGCTGGCTCTTTAAGCTCTTTATGTGGACCGAATTTCTTCCAGGTTTATGTGGGCCGGATTTTGCCCTAGTTTTAGCCTATAAAAAGGTACCTCTTGTATGAGTAAGGACAGATTATTACAACCAGAAATCGTGAGGAATTTTCCTTCAAGTTCTTAATCGAACTTACTCTTGAATTCTTGAGTTCATAGCTTAGGATTCAAATCAGACTTTATCGATTAGCTTGTTCCCTAATCATGGTGTCGCTTCATCCATCCTTATTTGCTTAAGGTTGCTGATTACCTTTGTGTGTCAGAGGTCTTGAGTTCATGAGAACAATCAAGTTCAATTTCTGTTGGGAGAAAAGATCCAACTCTGATAATTACAAGGTTGGGAGGTTCTAGGAGGGTCTTCCCCTAGGGTTGCCTATATCAGTTGGTAATCAGAGCATCAGGTTAATTCTCTTTTAATTGAAGTTGTTCATATCTTGTTAGTTGTCTTTTTGTCAAAAAAAAAAAACTGTAGCGATTACTGTTCATCGTTACTATTCCGAAATACTGTTCATCATACTGTAGCGTACTGTTCACGTTACTGTTCATCCGAGTCAAAAAAAAAACTGTTTGGGTGTTGTCTTTTTGTGTTTTCTGTCCAAGTTCTTGGGTTTGTTATATTTGTGTTTGGGTTGTTAGGGTTTAAAGACAAAAAAAGAAAAAAAAAAGAGTCACGTATCTTATCTTGTTTTAGTATTCAAGTTGCTAGAGTATTGCTGGAATTTTCTTTTGAGTATTGCTGAAATTCTGTTTTGCCTATTTCTTGAGAATTGGTTGTTGTTCTTGCAAACCCTAAATACCACAACGCAATTTGGGGAAGTTCTTGAGCTTCTTGAACAAATTCTTGAAGTTCTTGGACCACCAAGTCTTATTTTGAAAATTCTTGAACAATAAACCAAGAACTAGGGATTTCTTGGAATTGGCATAACCTTTCATCCGTTTTCTTGAACTTGTTGGTGTGATCTGAATTTGTGTTCCTTGAAGAGCCGGAAAAAAAAAGAAAAAAAAAAGGAAGAAGAGAAGGAATTGGCTCTCATACAAAGGAAATCAAGTTTCCAAAAAAATCGTGAGTTTCCAATTCTTGGTGGGTTCCCAAATCTTGGTTAATCTCCAAATCTTGGTTGATTTCCCAAAACTTGAGTTTCCTAATCTTGATTGGTTTCCAACTCTTGAGTTCCAATCTTGATTGAATTCCAAAGACCCCAAACGACCTAACCAGCCCCAAACACACCCAATTCCGTTTTCAAAACCAAACCAAACACCTTAGCCCAAACCGCCTTGGGAGTTCTTGAGTTTCTAAAATCGGTTGAGCTAGTTTTGCAATCCGATTTGACTGAAATTTGAGGACTGGTTCGTACATTATTTGAGCACCCCAAAAGCACCATTTATACTCCAAAATACTGACCAGAAATTCAGCAAAGCAACAGCTGAAAAAAAAAAAAGTTCTAGCTTCAGGTAGAGTTTTTGTTTTCTAGGATTCGCAAAAATTCTGCTTTGTGTCTTATTACTTATAGGGTAATTAATTCTGGAATTTTTGAGAGTTGAGTTGTCTTAAGAACTTCGAGAAGGAAAATTGAGAGTGAGTGTGTTTTCTTGAGTGATACACGAGTGCTTTGCAAGGTAGACTAGGATACATTTGTTTTGCAGGTTTGACAATATGTCTCAAGAGGGGAACATGGCCGAGCCGTCTGAGACCGACGTGTCACTCAAATTGGTGCTCCAAACTCTCAAAAAATAAGCGGGGAGGCTTGAATTTGTGGTGACACAACTATCCGACAGGGTGGCTGCCATTGAGATGCGAGGTACTGGAGATATTCCCAATAGGGCTTCAAGTGCTCAGAGTGTTGAGCATGGTGCGGATGATGAGGGGTATCATTCTAACACCTCATTCCGATCAAGGAAAAGCCACAGGGAAGCGAGGGAAGGCCGAGACCGACCTAGGAGAACCGATGACAATCTTGGTTCCATCAAGACTAAGATGCCTACCTTTCATGGGAAAAATGATCCTGAAGCTTATTTAGATTGGGTTAGGAGAGTTGAGCAAGTGTTTGAAGTCCACAATTACTCTGAAGAGAAAAAGGTGAAACTTGCGGCTATTGAATTTGAAGATTATGCATCCATTTGGTGGGAGCAAGTATGTGCCACAAGGAGGAGAAATAGGGAATAACCAATTGACACCTGGGCTGAAATGAAGCAAGTGATGAGGAAATTATTTGTACCCTTCCATTACACCACGGACTTGTACAATCGGCTCCAAGGACTCACCCAAGGGTCCAGTTCGGTTGATGAGTACCACAAACAAATGGAGGTAGCAATGATAAGGGCCAATATACAAGAGGATTCGGAAGCAACCATGGCAAGATTCCTTAATGGATTAAATCCTGAAATTAGGAAGAAGGTTGAGCTTCAAGACCACTTTGAGCTACAACAAATGGTGTCTTATGCAGAGAAGGTGGAAAAGCAAGCCTTACCTATAAAGACACCTAGTGGGCGAACCACTACATCCTTTTCCACACCTTGGAGAAGAGATCAATTGCCAACATCCAATGCTTGGCCGAGGCAAGGCAATAAAGAAAGGGAAAACAGGCGAATGGAGCAACCGTTCCATCCGAGTGCAACTCCTTCTAAACCAACCCCGCGGCCGACTCTTCCAAGGGCAAATACGTCTACTAACTAGCCAAAGGCATGTTTCAAATACAAGGGAATTGGCCACCTCATGGCTCAATGCCCTAACCGAAGCATCATGTACATGAATGAAGAGGGAATGTGGCACAACGAAGGAGAGGAGGAATATGCGGACATGCCACCACTTGAAGAAGAGGGGAAGGATGATGACCTGGTTGAAATAGAAGAGGACCCCGTAGCTCGAACTATGGTGACTATGAGAGTGCTAAATGCACAAGCTCAAGAAGATGATCTCCAACGGACCAACATTTTTCATACGAGATGCAAAATTGGAGATGAGGAATTCAAGGATGTGTTTCCGGAGGAACTACCGAAAGGATTACCTCCAATTCGAGGTATTGAACATCAAATCGACTTTGTTCCTGGATCAATTCTACCAAATCGACCAGCCTATAGAGCAACTCCGGAGGAAACAAAGGAAATCCCAAGGCAAGTCGATTCCCTCCTTGAAAAGGACCAGGTACGTGAATCTCTTAGTCCTTGTGCAGTTCCAGTCATTTTAGTGCCTAAGAAAGAAGGGACTTGGAGAATGTGTACAGATTGTCGTGCAATTAATAAAATTACTGTTAAGTATCGTCATCCTATTCCTAGGTTAGATGATATGTTAGAAGAATTGCATGGAGCAATCATTTTCACTAAAATTGACTTAAGATCTGGTTATCATCAAATAAGGATAAAGGAAGGAGACGAATGGAAAACTGCTTTCAAAACAAAGTATGGTCTTTATGAGTGGCTTGTGATGCCTTTCGGCTTAACAAACGCTCCAAGTACTTTCATGAGGTTAATGAACCATGTTTTAAGGCATTTTCTTGGGAAGTTTGTTGTTGTTTATTTTGATAATATATTGATCTTTAGCAAGTCTTTAGATGAACATGTTGAGCATTTGCGACTTGTTTTAAGTGCCTTGCGTGAAAATATGTTGTTTGCTAACATGGAAAAATGTGTCTTCTGCACTCCTGAAGTTAATTTCCTTGGATATATTGTTGGTGCAAATGGCATAAGTGTTGATCCCGCCAAGGTAAAAGCCATCTTAGAGTGGCCGACTCCAACCAATGTGTCTCAAGTAAGGTCTTTTCATGGTCTTGCAGGTTTCTATAGGAGATTTGTTAAAGACTTTAGTACTATTGCAGCACCTTTGAATGAGACAATTAAAAAGAATGTGGTTTCAATGGGGAAAAGAGCAAGAAGAGTCATTTAATAAGCTTAAGGATTTGTTAACTTCAGCACCCATTCTTGCTTTGCCTAATTTTGATGTGACATTTGAAGTTGAATGTGATGCTAGTGGGATCGGCATAGGGGCTGTCTTACATCAAAATAATAGACCCTTGGCATATTTCAGTGAAAAGTTGAGTGGGGGAGCTCTTAATTACCCTACTTATGATAAAGAATTGTATGCTGTTGTGTGTGCTCTTGAAGTGTGGCAGCATTATCTTATGCCTAAGGAATTTGTGATACATACTGATCATGAATCAATTAAATTCCTTAAGGGTCAGGGAAAGTTGCATAAAAGACATGCGAAATGGATTGCATTTATTGATTCCTTTCCGTACATCATTAAGTATAAGAAGGGGAAAGATAATGTCGTTGCGGATGCATTGTCTAGGAGGTATACTTTGATCACTAACATGAGCACTAAGCTACTTGGTTTTGAGCACATTAAAAACATGTATGCACATGATGACGATTTTTCTAATGTGTTTCAAGCTTGTGAACATGCTGCATTTCAAAAGTACTATAGGCATGAAGGTTTCTTGTTCAAAGAAAATCGCCTATGTATTCCCAATTGTTTGCTTCGGGAATTACTTGTTAGAGAAGCCTATGGTGGAGAGTTGATGGGACATTTCGGTATTGATAAAACTCTTGACATTTTGCATGAACATTTTTATTGGCCTAAAATGAGGCGTGACATTGCTAACATTTGTGATAAGTGTTTAAAGTGTAAGCAGGCAAAGTCAAGGAGTAACCCTCATGGATTGTATACTCCTCTACCCATACCTCATGCTCCTTGGACAGACTTATCCATGGATTTTGTGCTTGGTTTACCAAGATCTTCTAGAGGTATGGATAGTATCTTTGTTGTAGTGGATAGATTTTCTAAAATGGCTCATTTTATCCATTGTAGGAAAACAAATGATGCGCGCCATGTTACTGATTTATTCTTCAATGATGTGGTTAGATTGCATGGAGTACCGCGTACTATTGTAAGTGATAGGGATGTGAAATTCTTAAGCTATTTCTGGAAATCACTTTGGGGAAAGTTGGGAACTAAGTTGCTGTTTTCTACTTCTAGTCATCCCCAAACGGATGGTCAGACTGAGGTAACCAATCAAACCCTTGGTGCTTTACTTCGAGCCATTGTTCAAAAGAACTTGAAAAAGTGGGAAGAATGTTTGCCTATTGCCGAGTTTGCATATAACCGAACCACTCATTCTACTACTAATCATTCTCCTTTTGAAATTGTTTATGGGTTTCAGCCGCTAACCCCTCTAGATTTATCACCTATTCCTATTGATGAGTGTTTAAGCGCAGATGGTGTCAAAAAGGCAGAGGCTGTTCGGACCTTGCATGAGAGAGTTCGAGCTCAAATTGAGAAGAAAAATGCGCAATATGCACAACATGCGAATAAGGGTAGAAAACATGTTGTATTCGAACCCGGTGATTGGGTCTGGGTGCACATGAGGAAGGAAAGGTTTCCAGCATCTCGACGGACCAAGTTACATCCAAGAGGAGATGGACCTTTTCGTGTACTAGAGAGGATCAACGACAATGCATACAAATTGGAACTTCCAAGTGAGTATGGCATAAGCGCATCTTTTAATGTGTCTGACCTATCCTCTTTTGACTTTGATACAGACTTTGAAGATTCGAGGACGAATCTTTTCGAGGAGGGAGGGAATGATGCGGATACGGATGCGCAACAACTTCAACCTTGGGTCAGGGACCCTTTGATCAACATTGGTGGTCCGATGACAAGATCAAGAACCAAAAAGGTGAAGGAAGCTTTACGAGCCTTGATCATTCACCATACAAGCAAGGAGCAAGCTAGGTTTGAAGATTTGATGGACCATGAAGTTACTTTGTTCACTTGTACGTTTGAAGTGAAGGAATGATCTCATACTTGTTAGCTTAGTTGGTAGTTGTTTTAAGACTGTCTAGTTTAGTAGTTGTTAGGCGTTGAGTATTTTATTACTTATTGGGCCTTATCGGAAAGCCTTAAAGAGCTGGCTCTTTAAGCTCTTTATGTGGACCGAATTTCTTCCAAGTTTATGTGGGCCGGATTTTGCCCTAGTTTTAGCCTATAAAAAGGTATCTCTTGTATGAGTAAGGATAGATTATTACAACCAGAAATCGTGAGGAATTTTCCTTCAAGTTCTTAATCGAACTTACTCTTGAATTCTTGAGTTCATAGCTTAGGATTCAAATCAGACTTTATCGATTAGCTTGTTCCCTAATCGTGGTGTCGCTTCATCCATCCTTATTTGCTTAAGGTTGCTGATTACCTTTGTGTGTCAGAGGTCTTGAGTTCATGAGAACAATCAAGTTCAATTTCTGTTGGGAGAAAAGATCCAACTCTGATAATTACAAGGTTGGGAGGTTCTAGGAGGGTCTTCCCCTAGGGTTGCCTATATCATGGGCTCTTGCCCTTTGTTGCCAGCCGACTCGAGCCAGAAGCGGACTCGGTTGGATAGGTTGGTAACCTTGGGCCAGTGTTTCGGTATACTAGAGTATTACCACGAAGTCAGGTGAAGTAGTGGCCAATGAATGAAATGAAATGAATGAATTGAAATGACCAAAGTAGGGGATTGTTCAAATGTTGAAGGTTATAAGGAAGAGGTGGGCGGAGAAGAAGCAATGCTGAATGAAATTGCTCTAAGTGAGCTCGTATCCTTTAAATGATTGAATGCTTGTTTCTTGAATCATGAACATATGCCTTGAGACAGTTTATTGGAAATTTTTAAATGTAATATTTTCGTGATTTGACTGGTGAATTGTTGCATTGAACCTGTTTATTATTTTATCCAATGTGCTATACTGCCTTCCAAACCGCGGTATTTCATGTTTTGCTTGGATACTTGTTTGGGAACCTCACTGGACGTAGGCTCATCTCATTAGTTTGTTTTCTTTATAGGAGTTGGGGTCCAAATCGGATAAACTTAAACTAGCATGTACTGATCCACTTGCACATGTACTTTTGGATAGACAAATTGTATATTGATTATGGTGGTGTATCTTACATCTCACTTTGGGTTTGTAATTAAGCTTGAATTTTGGTTGAATTGTAAAACTCTGATGTTAATTTGGAAGCCTGAAAGGTTATTTTGAAAATTTATTGTAGTGAGTCCTGGCGAGAGTTAGGCAAGCAGTCCGTTAAACCTTAGGATATGCCCTAGAGGGAGGTGGGGTCATCACATATTAGTTCCTCTTCATAATTTCTGGAGAAAATGCATCCTTAAAATGCAGCTGAGCATGCATTCTAATTCGTGTTTTTTGCCTATTTTGTTGAGCTAAAAAGTGAATATGCCTATAGAAAACGCGAGTATCAACCCACGTATTCCCATGCCTACGTATTAGATTTTGGGAGTTTTTCTTAGAAAACACGCCCTAGAAAATGCAGATATCAACTCGCATTTTCTATGTTCGTATTGTCCCAAATAATCTTAAATCACAAAACATGAACAATACTATTCATTCTCCATACCTCTCTCACCCGCGTTTCAACTACCTCTCACACACACTTCACCAAAACATCATTCTTACCATTTCATTGCAAGAAATCATCATCTCAACATCCCTTGACCTTCATAGAGTCATTTTAACCAATTAGAATTCAAGAAAAACTCTTCAAAAATCGGTTTCTAGAAGATTGAAGGTTAGGGATCTTAGCTCCTAATCCATTTAATTGAAGGTCAATTGACGGGATATTCATAGGGCTTTTTGCATCATTTGCATCACCAAACATCACTCTAACAATTTCAGGTAAATTTCTTAAATTTAAATTGGCATTTTAAATTTGACCATTTGCATGTTTTTTGAGGTTATTGACATATTTTGAATGGTGAATTTGTGATATTATGCTTATTTAACATTTTTAAGCTTGTTTATATGATCAAATGTGGAAATATGATGTCTATGTAATGTTTCAATTTATGCATATTCTTATAGGGAAATTTGCCAAATTGGTCCCTAATATTTTCACAAAAAACGTTTTTAGTCTCCAACATTTAAAATCAGCCAGAATCGTTCCTAACATATAAATTATGACCCATTTTGGTTCTAATGCTCGTATTTGCTCATTTCTCCGACTAAAAATAGCACGCCTCTCTCACGTGGGCATATTTTTAAAGGCAAAACCGAAAAACACAATTCATTCTCGGTTGAAAGCAAAAGTATCGCTTTTCATCTTTCCCCCTAAAATTACACTCACAAAAAACCCTAATTTTCCCCCTAAATTTTGGGAGGAAGCATATGAAGAAGGCATTGTGTACCCAATGTTGAATAGGGCTCCCTTTTTCTTTTGCTTTCGTGCCGACCAGACACCAAGCACCATAAGACCAATTGCCAGAAAGCCCACGAATCCAATGTCATGACAACTCCGCCCTTCATGCCCGCACCATTTCTGGATATTGTGATTGCAATAATATTTAGAGCAGGTGTAGTTAATCTTGCAGTGGGTTTCTCAGGGGCAATTGCTGGTAAGGCTAAGCTAGTTGGAGCATCAGCTTGGGATGCATTATTCCGGGAGGCAGGGGGAGAAGGTAGAATAAGAGCTATTGTGGTGGCAGGAGGAGACGCCACCGAAAGTGGAGAGGGATTTAACAAGGATGGAGCCTGGGAAGAAGCAGGTGATGGTGGAGGAGCTAATACAGGAGAGGGAAGGCTGGTGAGCGGTGACTGTATAGCGAGAGGTGGTGGAGAAACTGAGGTAGGTGGTGATAGGACTACAATTGGCCTAGAAGGAGAAAGTGAAAGAGCTGGAGAGGGAGGTGCTGTGCCAAAGGGAGGGGAAGGTGATGGTTGTGGGAGAGGAGGGCGTGATAAGTTTACAGATGGAGGAGGGGCAGCAGGGGGTGAGGTGGTGGCATAGACGGAAGGGGAGAGAGGAACGGAGAAGGTAAGGAAGGAGAAGTGGGCGGTGTTGATAATGATGGTGGTGATGATTGGGGTCGGGGAGGAGGGGAAGGGTAAGTAAGGAAGTATGTTTTTCAATTTTGCCCTTAAAAAAATACCCACGTGAGAGAGGCGTGCTATTTTCAGTTGGAAAAATGAGCAAATACGAGTATTATGACCAAAATAGATCATAATTATATGTTAGGGATGATTCTGGCTGATTTTAAATGTGGGGGACTAAAAAAGTTTTTTGTGAAAATATTAGGGACCAATTGTGATGCCCCACCTCTCCCTAGGGCAAACCCTAGGGTATCACCCGAATTTTAAAAGTGGGCGGTTTTGGGTGGTAATTGGGTGATTTGATGGTGTGAAAGAAAGATTGACATAAAGGTGTTTTTGTTCCCAAAAGTCAACAATTGAATAGTGAGCAATTAGTGCTCCTAATTGAGCTTAATTTAACTCACTCACCTCTAATCCCTCAGTTAACTTTTCTTAATCTACTATTAATCATCCTTAATTCTCCAAGATTAATGCACTCTCGGACCGAACTTTACCCCGAAAAACGTGCATTCGCTATTTCTCGCTAAACGAGCCGCAGAAAAATTAAATTTACTAGCAAAACGTTTTAAAACATAAAATGAGACATTGTTCCATGCAAATGGATTTAAAATGGATGAAATAAATTATCCGGAGTAAACGGATAAATAAATAATTAAATAAGCCAATAAAATAAAATAAAAGTAAGTAAAATAAAAATTCGGGTCCTCACACCAATTTGGCAAATTTTCCATTCTTATATTATGATCAATGTGGTAATTGATCTATGTAATGTTTCTAGAAGATTGAAGGTTAGGGATCTTAGCTCCTAATCCTTTCAATTGAAGGTCAATTGAGGGGATATTCATAGGGCTTTTTGCATCATTTGCATCACCAAACATCACTCTAACAATTTCAGGTAAATTTCTTAAACTTAAATTGGTATTTTAAATTTGACCATTTGCATGTTTTTTGAGTTTATTGACATATTTTGAATGGTGAATTTGTGATGTTATTTGTTGATGTTTATGGGTTCCATTATGCTTATCTAACATTTTTAAGCATGTTTATATGATCAAATGTGGAAATATGATATCTATGTAATGTTTCAATTTATGCATATTCTTATATTATGATCAATGTGGTAATTGGTCTTAAAATGTTATTAAGTATAATTGAATGATTCAAATACCCAAAATGTGACTTGTTTATGATGCTTACATGTATACATTCATTATACTGTGACACTTTGGAAATTTTGAATTTGTATGCTTTGGAAAATAGCTAGTTTAGGCTAGTTATGGAAAATAATGCATATTGAGTGTTTATTAATATTTAGGTGTCTCAATAAGCTCATTATTCTTCACTTGGAACATGATTTGATGATAAATGTTGGTTGTTTGAAGAATTGTGCAACTTTTGAGGAATTTAGGAATTTAAATTAAACATGTGCACAATGTATGTTTTTTTATTTGGTTTTGTTCCTAACAATTTAAATTTGTTATTCTATGGTGCTGTTATAATTGCCTAGAGAACGATACATGCTTACACTTCATATTCTAGATAATTAGGGTGAAAATTTTGTTGAAATGCACAAAGTTGGGGAAGTGTTGCGTGATTTGTACCTTGAGTATTTTCCTATCTATTTTATAGCTATACAATAACAAAGGCAAGTTATTATTTACAAGAAGTCTTCATGCCTTTATGTCTTTTGCATCATTTGAACCTTACTAGTTGTTTTGACATGTTTGCCTTTCAGTTTCTATTACTAATGGCATCAAGTGGGACTCATGAAGAATTTGGAGATAAATAAGCAATGGATGATGGAACTTCATGGTTGGAATACTTCAATCACATCAATAGGGGAGTATTCCTTTCTTTATCTTGGTTTCTTTTTTTACACATTGAGATCAATGTGCATTTTAAATGTGGGGAGGAGAACTTGAGATTTTATGCATTATATGTGATTGATTTGTTAGTTGGAAATAGTGGACTTGTGCTTGAAAATATTATTGTGTTTGAATTTGTTAAAAATTAGGTTTACTGGCAGGGAGTTTTATCCAGTTATAAGGGGAAATTCTGTCAAAAATTTTTCAAAATCTTGTCCAAAATTTCAAATTTGCCTAAAAAATTTCAATCCTAAGGGCAACAAGTTCCACACTATTAGTAACTCAAATTCCTTGTATTTTTTAGATAAATACTAAAAATTATTAAAGACTAATTATACTCTAATCAGAGAAACAATTTGCTCGAAAATGCATTTAAAATATGAAAGAAAAGGGTTAGAACTCAATAGGGGCAGAAATGGTTCGATTGCAGAAGTTTGTGAGCCATAATGAAATTATTCGGGAGTTGGGGGGTTAAACTGTAAATTTCAGAAATTTTCATGCATCATGCTTGATGGTTTCTGCGGCTTCCTGGGTTAATTTCCAACAAGAACATGTCTATTGTTTGTCAAACTCCAGGCCCAAATACACAAAATCTATGCATCCAAGCACATATACTCAACACCAAATCATGTAAAAAGGGCATCCAAACTGATATCTTGCATAGCAAGGGAAGGAAACAGCAGAAAAAAAGAAAAAAAAAACAGGTACATCAGATTTTTGACAACTTTGGGGCAAATCTAAGCATACCCAACGAGAAAGGGATGAACTAGGCTACCTGAGTATGCTGGTGAACACAAATCAATGCGAGAAACTTCCAGGGAAATGCCCCAAAATGCTGGAACCGAGTGAACAAACTTCCATTGCAGAGAGTTAAAGTGTTGGCGAGCAGGCAACTTGGAGCTGAGATTTGAGGTGCTAAAGATGTTTTTTTTTTTGAGAAATTTTCTTAACAAAAGTGACGCTACTACAAACGCAGATAGTACAGATGGCAAAAGAATACCCAGAAAACCTAAATTTGGGATCAAATTTTGATCACAAAGTAGCCTTCTCCCGAACCCTGGCTCAACTTTTTCTAGATTTTTCTACCCTTTCTTTTTTCTTTTCTTCCTCCACTTTCTCTCTCTTTTTCTCTCTTTTTCTTTCTTCAGCCGCCACCCCCTTGTTTCTCTCTCGTTGTCCTTCTTTTGGTTACCTTTTGGGCCTTTTTATATGGGCAAAATCCTCCAAAACCTATGATCAAGGGTGGAGGTTTTGCCACAATTTCTTGCCAAAATTTTTTGGCCATCAGATGTCCTTCCATTCTGGAAGATTCTGAGGTTTTGGAATAGTATTAGCTGGCATTGTACTAAAGGATTGAAGGGGAGGGAAAAACACAACGAAAGTGAGTGGAAAAAATGGAAGAAATGGTGCCTGGAATTCTGGTACTATTCGTGCTATTTTTTTTTTAAAAAAAAAAAACTGATTTTCATTTCTTTTCACTTCTTTTTTGTTTTTCTTTTGTTTTTCTTTTTCCGCTTTTTCTACAATGATTTTTTTTCAAGAAATAAAAAAATAAAATAAATAAAATTTAACTAAAGTGAATAAAAATGAAGGAAAAATAAAATAAAATCGTGAAATTTTGGTGTCTACAATAATTACTATAACTATTAAGTAGTAAAACTAATTTAATATTCACATGACTACAACATTAAAATTAAATATAAACAAGTAATAGTTCTTAAAAAGTATATAAACCAAGAATTTTTTCAACAATATTTATATCTAATTCGTTCAAAGTACACAGAAATAGTAATAAAACATATGGTTATAAGCCAATATATTTTCAAATATTGGAACTTCTTCATAGTTTTGTGACTTGAATCCAAACATGTTTGATGATTGGTGTTTCTAGACCAAAAAGAAATCAATCAATATTATTTCAACACAAAAATTTACTCAACGAATAAGAAAAGTTAGAGTTTCACTTATGCATTACCAATATTAGTTCTCAAAAAAGTTGACTCTTGGACTGAGAAGGAGCTGGTAGAGTAAACACTACTTATTAGTCTAAATACCAACAAGAAATCAAATTATTAATGAAAATTTTTAAACATTGCTACTAACCAGTAAAATCAGGGTCAAATTCTTGTTCAAAATCAATGAAAATTTTTAAACATTGCTACTAACCAGTAAAATCTGTGAGAACCTTGAAAAAAAAAATATATATATATATATACTTGTTGCATTTGCATTTTAGACTTTTAATAAATGTTATTATTAGTTGATCTTAAATAAGTAGGTAAAAATAATTTTCAGGTTACAAATAGTTTAATTGTGCAGAATATTGAATTATTTGATTTTTGCCAAGTTAACTTAATATTTCTTGAGGTAGAGTATTTTATTGTTTTAATATTAATTCTTTGAATTCCGATAGCTAATCTTAAGTGTTAATAATGTTAAGTGTCAACGGGAACCTAGAATTAAGACGAGATCGATTTTAGGTCAAAACCTTTATAATTACACTTAGGACGTTGAATCTCAATAACTTAATTTTTGCGAGACTAGTACACTAGTAGGCTATCGAATTTCGTTTGGGGTAAAATTTTGGAAGTAGTTTACGAATGAGGAGTTAAGTGAAAGGCCGGACAAGATGTTAAAAGACCAAATTAGCCTTCCTCCATCTCAAATTAACCATGCAGCCATGGAACCTTCTTGAACCAGCTTCAAATCCAAACATTTCCATCTTGCCGGTTCCATTTTCTTACTCCACCACCCCACCATCCATAGTGTCGGTTCACACCCCACTACCACACTTTACTATATCAACTACCACTCATCACAACACTTCCATTTCATTTGCCTATTCTACCATGGACTGTCTGAGAGTGGAGTGAGGGAGAGCCGAGCTCTTCATATTTTCTTCTTTCTGCCGTAAGCTAGAGAGAAAAGAGAGAGACTTGTTGGTTCATTCATTCCATCCGTGAGCTGGTGAAGAGGACCGAGAGCCAAACTTCCTCTATTTCGTTTGCAAGCTTGAGCAAAGGAGAGAGAGAGAGAACCGGCGAGCTGCATGTCTATGGGGGAACCCTTTTTATGCCAAGGGTAGGCCTAGCATGAAAATGCAATCCTCTAGGGTAGGCACTATACCATACCTGATAAATCCGATCAATTGATTGAGTGAAAAATGATTTGAAAAATTTGGCCAATTTGGAGTGAGAAGAAACATTCGTCCTAAAAAATGAGGACAAAGTCCGAATGAATTGCTTATTTTGATCGACGCATGATGTGTCAAAAGGGGTAAAATGGTCAAATTCATTGAATGAAATTTGATTATTTATTGAAAAGTGAATGGATAACCCTAAAAATGAATTAAACTAATCAAATAAAAGCAATTGATCAAACCAATCGAGTGAATGGATGATTTATTCAAAATCGACCGAATTGCCCTAAAAATAGGTAAACTGGTCAAATGGATCGGAAACTTGACTAAATCACCCTAAAAAGGGTAAACTGGTCAAATGAAATTGAACGAATCTGATGATTTGAATTTATTCAAAATTGATTGAGTTGACCTAAGAATGGGTAAACTAATCAAATGAATTGAATGAAATTGGTGATCTTATTCAAAAATCGACTAGATTGCCCTAAAATGGATAAACTAGTCAATGAATTCAAAATCGACTAGGTTGCCCTAAAAATGAACAAATTGATAAAATGGACTGGATGAACTTGATGAATAACATGATCCAATGGACTGAATGGAATTGACGGCTTATTGCGATGCATTAGTCTATGAGCCTTCTAAAATCAAATTTTGGCCTCAGTTTATTTATCGTCTCAATAGCGAGGAATTGATTTGTGAATTTCTTCAAATTAATGTCCTTCATGCAAGGGATTTTTACCAATCTTGATAAAATGGCCAAAAAGTGATTATTAAACGCTCATATTCCAAAGATCGCTCCATGAAAATGATCGGATCCCACCTTACCTTGTGCACTACCCCTTTGGATGGTACAGGAAATATAAACGTGCAAGTCTCATTGGATTATATATCCGAGACACAGGGCGGTTTATTCCTAGCACGGGATCGCCTAAATGGCATTCCTTTTCTAGGGTTTATGCATGATTTTCATTTCAAATTGCATGTTTTCAAACGGTGTATACAATATTTCATCAATCACTAAATCCAAAAACCCATTAAAATATCCGGGGATGTCAAGAGGAGCCTCGTCCAGAGGTGGTCAAGTCGGGTGCGGACAATAGAGAGATGCTTCACAGGGAGGCTTGGCATTCGCTCCCCGTGTTTCCTGTAAATATTGTGGGAAGCCGAATCACGCGAAGAATAATTGCTGAAGGAAAGAAAGAAAATGCTTGCGCTGTAGGAGTGCCGATCATCAGATTGCCAATTGTCCAGTTCCACTTCGAGAAGAGAGTGTGAGCCAGCCGCCAATCAAGACCAACTCTGGACAGTCGAAGGTGGAAGGGACTAGACCAAAGGGTCCAGCTCGGGTGTACTCACTAGAGCAACATCAGGTCCCTGATTCATTTGAGGTCGTAGAAGGTACGATCCCTGTATTCCATCGTTTAACTAAGATTTTAATAGATTCTAGTGCTACCCATTCCTTTGTCAACTCCAATTTTATGTGTGAAATTGATGTGAAGCCTGTTAATGTAAGGATCGAAGACAACCTAAGAGGGGGGTGAATTAGGTAAATTAAAAATTAACCAAGTTATGAAACACTTTTTGGTTAAATATGAAATTTACCCTTTTTTCTAGATGACCATACAATGGAACATATAATGAGAAGCACAAATGCTCGTGAGTAGAAAAGATGAACAGTTTATATTGCAAGATAGTAAATGAAAGAGATAGAATAGCAAACCAAATTCCAAACTCCTCTTGAGTTTGAATATCACTTTATAGAACAAGTTTCTTCAAGTTGATCAATTACAACCAATCTTTGTGTACAAAGGAAGGATCACTTCCTCCTTGCCCCAAGCCACACTTGGTCAAGTTAGGAATTTTTACTATCACTCGGATAACCCTTACAAAGCTACACTATTGAAGAAATTTTCTCACACAAGAAAAGCTTATACGAAATCTACACAACTAAGAGTACAAATCTTCTTGGAAGAGAATTTTTCCACTAAAATTGCTCTAGATCTTTTGTAGTCTCAATGTGCAAAAGTATTTTGAAGTGGTTGACTTTGCTCTATTTATATGAGACCAAAAAGTTCCTCCATTAATGCTTCCAATGAATAGAAGGTAGCTGAAGAGTCAACTAGCCATTGGTAGGGTCAGACGTCCGGTATTCTTGTTTCTTGCGTTCGACAGCAGGCAGTGAGCAAAAGAGATTTTCTTTAATTCTTTAGGAAAGCAGATGGTAAAGTTTGAGAAGTCTTCTTCAATTCTTTCGGCCAAGAAAGGAATGCTGTCTGGATACTACTGGCCGACCATTTTCTTGGACTCAGCCGAACTGGTAGCTCGGTGCAAGTCCTGCCAGCTGCATGCGCCGATCCATCACGCCCCAACTCAGGAGATGATCCCTCTTCAGAGCCCTTGGCCTTTCTTCCAATGGGGAATCGACCTGCTGGGTCCGTTTCCCCGGGCTCCTGGGGTTTATGAGCATGTAGTGGTGGCTGTAGATTATTTCACCAAATGGGTGGAGGCCGAGCCCCTTACCACCATTAGCAGCAGGTCGGTGCAGAAGTTTCTCTGGAAAAACATCGTTTGCCGATTTGGTATACCCCATGTCCTGGTCTCAGACAACGGGTGCCAGTTCGCTGACAGTGCTCTTCAAGGCTGGTGCTCGGAGCTCGGAATCAGGCAGCACTTCACCTCGGTAGGCCACCCTCAAGCCAACGGGCAGGTCGAGAACGTCAACAGGACCATCCTGCACGGCTTGAAGACGCGGATGGAGTTCGCCCGAACTGGGTGGCTGGACGAGCTGCCAACCATATTGTGGGCTTACCGGACCACTCCCCGAACTGCTACCCAGGAGACTCCTTTTGCTCTAACCTATGGAGCAGAGGCGGTGATCCCTGCGGAGATAGGAGTTCCTTCGGGCAGGGTTCAGAATTTCATAGCTCGGGACAATGAGGACGAGCTGCGCCTTAACTTGGATTTGCTGGAAGGAAGAAGGGAGGAGGCAGCCATACGCATGGCCAAGTACAAAGGACAGATCGCGCGGCACTACAATGCTAGTTAAGAGGAGCCTCGTCCAGAGGTGGTCAAGTCGGGTGCGGAGCCTACCCTAGGCATGGTGTATTTCATTCAATCTTATTGGACATCCTACAAAATTTCAGCTCAATCGGAGTAATGTAGCCTGTGAAAAGACCGAAATACCCCTGCTGCCCTGTTTCCATCCGAACATGCTAATCAGCTTTTGTAATTGGTTGTTTTGACCAGGAATCCTACTGATTTGGTTGTTGATGTCTTTTTAAAACTTATAGCCTTGTATCTTAGCTTTCAAATGGCTTTGGAATCACTTGAATTGGAGTTGTATTTACTGAGATATGATTGAATGAATCCGGACTGCTAGTTGAACTGCGAACTGGAAAATCTGGGGTTGTTTTAGTAAATTTGACCTAGATACATTGCAAACTGGACTGAGTGGCCTTCTTCAACATTGTAGCCCTTTCTCTTAGCTTCGAAACGGTGTACATTTAACCTCAATCTGACTAGTGTAGCTTCAGTTGTGTTAGTTCCGCTAAACAACAGCAAATCTGCCTTTTGTTTTTCAACCTAAACGTCATTTCCGCACATGTCCTAGCTTGATTTGGTAATCATATGACATTGAGCCTATTGAGTGGCTATTTATATTGTGTGTAATGTTGGGATTGATTGAGGAAAATAATGAAGCCATAAATGGCTGGGAAATAGGTAAATACAAAGGGCGTGCTGCCCAAATTTTCGCTCGAGGGCTAAGTTTCTACTTGAACTTGTATATTTTCGTTTGGCAAATACTATGACCGTTTTTCCATCTTAAAACATGATCCTTCTTCAATTGGAAACTCCAAATGTTTACTTACTCTTACCCAAATAAAAAGGAGTGGTTTAGGGTTTTCTTGGGTATTTTGTCCTCCCTTTTACATGAATTTCATTAAGACATTTAGTCTATAATATCTACTTGAATATGAGATGATTTTGAACCACATAAACAATCCCGAAAACAATATTTCTTAGTCTATATAGTTGGAGTCCGACATGTCTTTGGTTCAAGTGTTTTCCATTGGAAATTTTATACCCCTTTTTGTTTGGTTTTGCGTTTAGTTTATGAAACCCTAGCTATTTCCGTCCACCGGTCCAAATGCCCTCGTTTCACTTTAAAGTCATTTCTATACTTTTATTCATCAATTGTTGGGTTTCTTCGATTTCACCTAATTGTTTGTGCTAGATATGTTTGTGCTAGATAGAGTGTAATATTCTTTCTCATTTATTCTTAGGTTTTCTCGGTGACTGAGGTAATATCCGGAAGGATATTTGCACGTTGTTTTGCATAAATAGGTGAGTGTTCCTTGTTTGCTATATTTTCTTGACTTCATGACTTGTGTTCTTGTTTGATAATGTGTTAAGTGCTTTCAAGGATTTCCAAAACGAGTTTTCTAGGCGAGCGTGTACTTTACCGCGCTCGACCTAAATGAAACGTGAAATTTTCAATGATTTAATGATTGCTACATTAGTTGCGCATGATGTAAGCCTTTTGGCTGAATTGGGTCCTGCCCTTCGTTACCGATCGACTCGAGCCAGAAGCGGATTCGGTCGGGCGATATGGCGACCCTGGGTGAATTTGGTATACTCGAGTATTACCTTGTAGTCTGGTGGAGTCTAGCCAATTTCCAGGAGGGGGTGAACGAAACGAAAGAACGAACGAGGGTTTTATTTACCAAAAATGTATTTTATTTAAATAACCGGAGGAATAAGGGGAATGACAGGAGAATGAACGAACGAACGAATATATGGCTCCCTGTGAGCCTGTATCCTTTTAATGAATGTGTTTATCGCTTTATTTTGTATTTGTATCTTGAATTATTGGTTATATGTAATGAATGCATTGAACTTCTTGTTGCTTATGTGTTCGGAACCTCACTGAGCTTTTAGCTCATTCCTTTACTTTTGTTTTCCTTAACAGGGGAAAGCGAGTAAGGACGAGAGCTGTGTATCGACTAGCCTAGTCTAGTTTCTTTTGGGATGGTTCTCGCCCTAGTGCTCGGCACGGGTTGGATTATGGTGAATCGAGAACCTTTGTATATTCGATGTTTGTACTCCCTTTTGAGATAGTAATGTACATAAGTTTTGCTTTAAGTTTTGGACCGTCGTTATATTTATTCTTGTGGGTTTATTCTGGTTTTGTTTGAGGATTGAAGTGAACGACTGAGTCCCGGCGAGAGCTGGGCAGGTGGTCCGCTGACCCCTTTGGTTCGCCTTAGGGGGAGGTGGGGCTGTCACATTTAAGGTCACCAAGTTTGTGGTTTTGTGAACCAAGTTTGTGAACCGAGCTTGTGAATCAAGTTCAATTTCGTTTTGTTTGCTCGAGCCATTTTGTGAGATGACTGGCCAGTGAGGGTGATAAGGTGTTAGGTGGGAGTACAAGTGGACAAAACCATTTCCGAAGTTGCTTCATGGTTAGAGCATGTCCAATATTAATTGAGTTTTGATAATTTGCCATTTAATTTTCAGCTAGTTACTATATTCAAGTAGTATAGTTTATTGTCATTTTTATAAAATCTCCCATATCCTGAACTCTTGAAGAAACTAAATTCTCTCATTCCCTATGGATTCGACTCTACTTACTATTAGATACAGAGTTAGTATTCAATTTGAGTAGGTATTTATTATTGTACAGGCTCGACACCTATCAATTAAATAGAATTGCAAATAAAATTGTTTTTTGGAACTATATAATACAAATTGAAAAGCGTCTACTGGTTAGGAACTTCAAATATTTACCTAAAACATGACTTCAATTCTCATTTCAACTACCTATTGCTTCTTCCCAACAACTTGTACAATTGCTCAACAACAATTATGCGTACTTTGTTCCACTTTATGTGAAGCTGCGAGCATTACATTTGCTAGTTTTTCTGGCGCAACGCGCAGGGTCACCCATACACTAATAACGTACTTTATTTATAGTTGGGACTGGTAAAATTGAACGTAGAATTGTTGTGAATGAAAATGAAATAAATATGAAAAGTTTTTAGTATAAAATAAATTTTTGTATGTAAACAGCTTTTATTGAATTAATGGAGATGTAAAGGCGGTGGGAAATTTAGTTATTTGAATGGGAAATTTTTATACATTATAATAAAAAAGGGCTATGATGATTTGACCAATATACAATGTATCTAACTCAAAAACAAAACTAATAAGTGAAGCGTATTTGCATACAATAAATAATATATGAAAGCAAAGGTCTAATATTTTTGTTTTTGAGAGGAAAGCAAAAAAAATATATATATATAGTTAAGTTCGGCATGTATCATTATCGACTTTAAGCTGGCCAAGTAGATATTGTTACGTATGGCAGGCAATTTAACATTAACCAAAAGAAAAATGTTACAAGAACGAACAACATATTTTACTTATTAAAAGATTCAACCAAATTTGTATTCATTATTTATTTTGGAAAATATTATTTCCACTCCCATAATTTATTTTATAATATAGTCTAATAAATGAAAAATATATAATTAAAATAATAGTGAGATTGTGATTAACAAAACTAGGAGTGCAATAGCATTTTTCGTTATTTTTGTATGTAACACCTTTACTGAATTAATGGAGATGTAAAGGCGATGGGAGCTTTAGTTATTTTATTGAAAAAAGGCGTCAATTTCAAAAATAATTTATTTAATTTTTAAAAAAAGTAGGAAAAAAAGATCCAAAAATGTATACCAAAATCAAAATGTATTTTGAGAACTGTACGCTAACTTTAACAAGTAGACTTTTGTACTGATCCTAAACATCCAAAAAGAGTTAAGTTTTTTTTTTCCGGGAAACGTTAGAAGGTTATATTGATAAACATTGTAAAATACAAAGTATGGGCAAAGGCCCAATCCACCTATACATCGTGTACACAGATACGGAGGAAGCTAGCGCTCCTCATCTAATGGGATGCTTGTAGCATATGAACTTATCTGTCTAATTCTATCATGTTGTTCATCTGGTATCAGATAAAAAGAGCATTGCACAAACATGGAGCTTAGTCTATCAATCTCCTCCACCTGAGCGAACAACCTGATATCTTTAGCTCTTCCTGACCTTGGTTGTCTTAGCAACTGTTGGTCCATGATTCCCACTTTTATATGAGACCACTGTTGAGCTCTTGCTTTCGCCACAGCCATTTTTAAAGCTTCTGCATAGTCCAGTAGCCATTGTCCGGCACTCCTCTCTCATAGCCCATATAGCTTTTTGCTGGCCATTGCTGCCATTTGCCATCACTCCAATCCCCACCACCTGTCTTTCCTTCTTGATAGTTATAGATACTTGTACATCGATGCCCTCCCCCTCACCTGTGTTGTGTTCTGACTCGTCCAAAGCATCAAAAGTTTCTGAAATGCTCTCTTTCCTGATTCCTTCCATAGCTTCCCGGTGTTCCATCCATTCCTGCATAGCTTTCTGTATTACTTGTAAAGGTTGCTTGTTCTTTTCCTTGAAAACTCTTTCATTTCTCGCTTTCCACAATTGCCATAGAATATTTGCAGTCAGGCTTATGTGGTCCAGAGATTCGGTATACTAATCAGTATACCCTTAGATACTGCATTTAAATACTGCAGTATCTAAGGAAATTATTGTTTTGTTTGAATAATGGTTTATTGATGGATTGTGAAGGTTAAAGATGCTATATTGTGGATGATTTCTTGGGTTTAGGTCAAGTTGGACCATTTTCTAATTTATTTGGGATTTATCTGATTTTATATGAAAGTCATGGATTGGACTTGAATTGATGGATTGTTATGGTGTTAAATGGACTCTTTATACGTTATTTACGGTTGTTTGCGGAAAATTTCCGCTTGTAGTGTGAATTTCCGGTTCTAGGGTTTCATTTTCCCCAATTCTGCCCGGCACTGTAGTACATAGTTAGAGGCCGAATTGGCCTTGGGTTAAAACATGAAAGTTGTAGGGAATGATATTTTAGATATTCCTACAAAATTTTAGGTCAATCGGAGTAGCGTAGCTTGAGAAAAGATGGAAAAACCCTTGCTGCCCTGGTTTTACCCGAATTTGATAGTTGCGTCTGTAATTGGTTAATGTGGTGGGGAATGCTTCAGAATTGATTGTTGAGGTCTTCTGATGAAATGTAGCCTTGTTTCTTATCTTTCGGATGGCTTTGGAATTTCTGGATTTGGACTTAGGTAGGCTGACTTATGATGTTTGAACCAGAATGCGTTCTGTGAATCTATTTTTCCGGTTCTGGTATAGTATCTTGCATTTTTGACCTAGTTACACTCGAAACTGGATAGAGTGACCTTCTAAAATGTTGTAGCCCTATCTCTTAGCTTCGAAACGGTGTATCTTACACCTCCATCCGATAATTGTAGTGCCAATGGTGCCAAAACCGCATAATGATGTCAAAAACTGTTTTTATAGTGTAGAGCTTAATTCCATTTTTTTCAGAAATGTTTCTAGCTTGATTTTGTATTTATATGACTTTAAGCCTAGTGAACGGCTTTTGGAAATGAGATTATTCTATATGAGCTGTTGGGACTGATTTGAGAAAATAATGAAGCCGTTAATGGCTGGAAAATAGGTAAACACAAGGGACATGCCGTCCGTTTATTTTCTTGTAATGTGAGCAAGTTAAAGTGATTTTTGCGAATGTATTTTGTAACGAATTGGACGTAGTTATTGAAAATGTTACCGACTCTTTCAAAGGGTGGCCGAGGGTTAAATTTCTATTTGAACCTGTATATTTCCGCTTGGCAAATAAAATGATTATTTTACCATTCTAAAACCTAATACCAAAATATAGAGGTTGACCTAGGGTTCTCTTGGCCACAAGTGAATAACTTTTAAGTGAAGTTTTAAGAGTGAACGTGAGATAGTTTTGCCACATTTTCATGATTTTCTTCAAGGCATATAGTCTATTGATTTTGAGCTACATAAACGATTCCGGAAACAATACTTCTTAGCTTACCTTATTGGATTTCGATTTGTCGTTGGTTAAAGTGTTTTCTGCCGAAAATTGCATAACCTTTTTGAGTTTGGTTTCAAGGTTGGTTTATGAACCCTAGTTATTCCCGTCCACGAATCCAAATGCCATCGTTACACTTTAAAAGTAATTTTTATACGTTTACTCGCGAATAGTCGGGTAATTCTTGATTTCATCTAAATCATGCTAGATGGATTGTAATGTGTTCTTTGTTTAATTTTAGGTTTCATTGGTGATTGAGAAGTGGACGTTATTTTGAGTGTATAGGTGAGTGTTCCTTGTTTGTTATGTTTCATGACTATATGGCTGGTATGAATGATTGATAACATGTTAAATGTTTTAATGATTGTTAAAACGAGTTTTCTAGGCGAGTGTGTACTTTATCGCACTCGGCCTAAATGATTGTGAAGTTTTCAATGATCGAATGATTGCAATGTTAATTGTGCATGAATGTAAGCCTTTTGGCTGAACTGGCCACTGCCCCTTGTTACCGGTCGTCTCGAGCCAGAAGCGGACTCGGTCGGGCGATTAGGGACCTGTGTGAACGTTTCGGTATACTCGAGTATTACCTTGAAGTCTGGTGGAGCCTGGCCAACGGTCAGGGAAGGGGATGAATGAATGAATGAACGAATGAATGAATGAGGGTTTTACTTATATAAAATGCATTTTCAAATGATTGGAGACATAAGGGAATGAAAGGAGAATGAATGAACGAACGAATGAACGAATGGCTCCTTGTGAGCACGTATCCTTTTAATGAATGTCTTTATCGCTTTCTTTTGTATTGGTATTTTGAATTATTGGTTATATGTAATGAATGCATTGAACTTCTTGTTTGCCTATGTGTTCGGAACCTCACTGAGCTTTCCAGCTCATCCCTTTAGTTTTGTTTTCCTTAACAGGGGAAGGCGTGCAAGGACGAGAGCCTGTATAGACTAGCTGGGTCTAGCTCTTGGTTTTCTTTTGTAATGGTTCTCGCCCTAGTACTTGGCACGGGCTGGTTGTATGGTGATTTGAGAACCTCTGTATATTTGACGATTGTACTTCTTTTGAGATATTTTTGTATATAAATTTTCTTTTAAGTTGGATCGTTGTTGTGTTCTTTTATGGGTTTTCCGATGATTGCTTGAAGTGATCGACTGAGTCCCGGCGAGAGTTGGACAGGCAGTCCGCTGAATTCTTTGGTTCGCCTTAGGGTAAAGTGGGGCTGTCACAGTTGGTATCAGAGCCTGCTTCGCGCGGTCTCTGTGCGGAGTGAGCCTGGACTAATTGATGAATAGGTATGAAGGATTAAGTGCTCGTTCGAGCATAAGCTTTGAGATGTGAACGTTATAGGCCTTAAATTTTCTTGTGGTATCCGAGGACCATAGATAGGTACGTTTGGGAGGAATTCCGATTGTAGATGGTTTACTCTTGGGACTGGCCAGCTCGAGAGATGAATTATCTTATTTCGGATTCTTGTACCCGAGTACTCCAGAGTTGAGGTAGTGCTAAGTATTTGAAACTTGTATGGTGGGAACATGAACAGGCTTTGTTCGACTGGAATGAGTACAAGGGGTTAAGGGATATCTGGTTTGAATAGTAAGTGACGTGAGGGACCGGACGGGGTTACCTTAGCTGAGACTGGGACGACACATCACCTCCTCGTTTGATTCGCCCGTATATTCTTATTACATGACGTCCGTTGATGTATTCGTGTATATGAATATTTGCCTAACTTGATACGTACTTGTGTACTTGATCATCTATTCTTTTGGTATGTGGAGTGTTATGTGTATATATGTTACTTGTGTATTTTGTGCCTCAATTTTTGTTACTTTAGTCCCCTTATTGCATTTATTCATTAAACTATTTTTGGAAAAAAAAAAAGAAAAAAGAGAGAGAGAAGGGAAAACAATATATATGGACGGAAGACGTAGTCGTGGACGTGGACGCGGCCGTGGGAATAAACGAGCCCAAGAGCCAAGAGAGGAAAGGGCAACAACAGCCGCACAAGAACAAGAACCTAGAGTTGAGGCCGGGGACCAAATGGCGACGGCAATTCAACAAATGGCAAACATTTTGACAAGGTTGGTGGACCAACAAGGCCAAATGCCTATAAATCAACCCCAGAACCCTGAAAAAGGAGAAGATCGGGCTCTAGAGAGGTTTCAGAAGTTTAATCCTCCGAAATTCCTTGGAGGGTCCGATCCGGACATGGCCGAACAATGGGTAGAGGCCATGGTCAATATCTTCACAGCCCTAAACTACACTGAGCAAAGACAAGTGACCTTTGCGGTTTTCCAATTTGAAGGGCCGGCCCGAGCATGGTGGAACGTGATTAGAGCGAAGTGGGAAAGAGAACAAACCGTGTGGACATGGGCGAACTTTCTAAGAGAGTTTAACGAGAAGTACCTCCCACCTTTAGTCCAAGAAAGGAGGGAGGACGAATTTATTGGACTACGCCAGAGGACCTAAAGTGTGGCTGAATATGAAACGAAATTCACCAAATTATCCAAGTTTGCTTCTGAATTAGTAGCCACAGAACCAAGAAGAGTGAGACGATTCATACAGGGATTGAATTTGGACATCCAGGAGGCATTAGCGGCGGCACAAGTAAATACGTTTACGGAAGTTCTAGAAAAATCTCAAAGAATTGAGGAGGCAAAAGCCCAGATAAAGGCCTCCCAAGCTCGGAAAAGGGGTGCGTCAGGCAGTGGGTTGGACGAGTTTAGTGAAACAATGGCGCCCCCTAAAGTGCAGAAGGCGAACCAGTTATCCCGCCCACCATGGACATTAGGGGCGTTAAATGAAAGGTCTACTAAAGGAAGCCACATCGGACCTGCGGAGATTTCTCAAGGAAGCCAAAAGATGGCTTCTCACTTGACTTGTGGCTATTGTGGAAAGGCCAACCATACCGAAGATGCTTGTTGGTGAAAAGGGCGGAAATGTTTAATCTGTCGAAGCAGTGAGCATCAAGTGAGCAGTTGTCCGAGGAGACATCCACGTGAGGGTAGTACTCAGTCACTGGATGGAATTAAATCAAAACCGGTGAAAGAAAAAGGGAACCGACCAAGTGTACCGGCAAAAGCGTATGCGTTAAACAACCAAGCTATTCCGGACTCGTTTGAGGCAAATGAAGGTAAAAAATTTCGAGGGCGAAATTTCTTGAAGGGAAGGGGAGGAGTGTAGGAGAACCCCTAGAATTTTGCTTATTTCCTTAGTTTTATGTTTCTTCTCATTTCCCCTCTTAACTTGAAAATTTGTTCATAATCGTTGAAATCAAAGAAAAGCCTTGTTTGTTATGCATGTTTATGTTGTGAGATTATGTGGTATATATGTGTTATGTGTTGGAAGTTACGGATCTGGGAGCGCGCAATCGAATTCTGAAAAAAAAAAGAAGGAAAAAATTTTGTGAAAAGTGGAAGGGCCGAATCCGGCCGGATTGCTGGCCGGATTGTTGAGGGGATTTAAAAAAAAAATGGAGCTAGCCACTGCCTCGTATCCGGCCAAGAATCCGGCCGGATTGTGACGTGTCACAGCCGGTCAGAGGCTTTGACCGGCTGTTTCTTTCATTCTTATCCCATTTTTTTTGGTCCCAAATATCTCATTTCTTCCCTGTCCAACCGTGAGCTTTGAGAGCAAAGAGAGAAAAACTCTTCAATCTTTATCTTTGATCTTTGCTTCAATCTTGAAATTTCACCGATAGATTTTGAAACCCCTCCGTACAAGTGATCTTCTTGGAAGGTTAAAGCTTTTGGGTGGAGTGATTTTGAAGGGGAAGCTTTTAATTGCTAGTCTTCTTGAGTTGTGAGGTAAGATGTTTAAGAAAGATCTTTCTTGCTTTGATAATGGTGTAGTAGTGATTTGTGGTGGTTATATATGTTATATTGTGAATGATTTCATGGGTTTAATGGATTTATGGTGAACTTTTATAATTAATTATGATTTTTCTGTTTTCATATGATTATTGCTATGTGACCATATATGATGATTGGAAATGATATAGAATGAAGCTAGCGGGTGTAATTGGTAGCTAATTACAGAAAATTTTTGGTTATTGAAAGGAAAATTAGAAAGTTAGCGGTTTCAATTTTCCCCCCAATTCTGCCCGGCACGTTAGCACATAGTTAGGAGGCCCGAATTTGCCTTGGCGTTAAAACATGAAGTTGTTTAGGAATGATTATGTTAAGATTCCTTCCAAAAATTGAGGTCAATCGAAGTAGCGGCTTGAGAAAAGATGGGAGAAAAACCCTTGCTGCCCCGGTTTTACCCGAATTTGATAGTTGCCCGCTGTAATTGTTTTAATTGTGGTTGGGGAATGCTTCAGATATTGATTGTGAGGTCTTTCTGATGAAATGTAGCCTTGTTTTCTTATCTTTCGGATGGCTTTGGAAATTTCTGAATTTGGACCTTAGATAGGCTGACTTATGATGGTTTTGAGCCAGAATGCGTTCTTAATTCGGTTTTCCGGTTTCTGGTATAGTATCTTGCATTTTTGACCTAGTTACACTCGAAACTGGATAGAGTGACCTTCTAAAATGTTGTAGCCCTATCTCTTAGCTTCGAAACGGTGTATCTTACACCTCCATTCGATAATTGTAGTGCCAATGGTGCCAAAACCGCATAATGATGTCAAAAACTGTTTTTATAGTGTAGAGCTTAATTCCATTTTTTTCAGAAATGTTTCTAGCTTGATTTTGTATTTATATGACTTTAAGCCTAGTGAACGGCTTTTGGAAATGAGATTATTCTATATGAGCTGTTGGGACTGATTTGAGAAAATAATGAAGCCGTTAATGGCTGGAAAATAGGTAAACACAAGGGACATGCCGTCCGTTTATTTTCTTGTAATGTGAGCAAGTTAAAGTGATTTTTGCGAATGTATTTTGTAACGAATTGGACGTAGTTATTGAAAATGTTACCGACTCTTTCAAAGGGTGGCCGAGGGTTAAATTTCTATTTGAACCTGTATATTTCCGCTTGGCAAATAAAATGATTATTTTACCATTCTAAAACCTAATACCAAAATATAGAGGTTGACCTAGGGTTCTCTTGGCCACAAGTGAATAACTTTTAAGTGAAGTTTTAAGAGTGAACGTGAGATAGTTTTGCCACATTTTCATGATTTTCTTCAAGGCATATAGTCTATTGATTTTGAGCTACATAAACGATTCCGGAAACAATACTTCTTAGCTTACCTTATTGGATTTCGATTTGTCGTTGGTTAAAGTGTTTTCTGCCGAAAATTGCATAACCTTTTTGAGTTTGGTTTCAAGGTTGGTTTATGAACCCTAGTTATTCCCGTCCACGAATCCAAATGCCATCGTTACACTTTAAAAGTAATTTTTATACGTTTACTCGCGAATAGTCGGGTAATTCTTGATTTCATCTAAATCATGCTAGATGGATTGTAATGTGTTCTTTGTTTAATTTTAGGTTTCATTGGTGATTGAGAAGTGGACGTTATTTTGAGTGTATAGGTGAGTGTTCCTTGTTTGTTATGTTTCATGACTATATGGCTGGTATGAATGATTGATAACATGTTAAATGTTTTAATGATTGTTAAAACGAGTTTTCTAGGCGAGTGTGTACTTTATCGCACTCGGCCTAAATGATTGTGAAGTTTTCAATGATCGAATGATTGCAATGTTAATTGTGCATGAATGTAAGCCTTTTGGCTGAACTGGCCACTGCCCCTTGTTACCGGTCGTCTCGAGCCAGAAGCGGACTCGGTCGGGCGATTAGGGACCTGTGTGAACGTTTCGGTATACTCGAGTATTACCTTGAAGTCTGGTGGAGCCTGGCCAACGGTCAGGGAAGGGGATGAATGAATGAATGAACGAATGAATGAATGAGGGTTTTACTTATATAAAATGCATTTTCAAATGATTGGAGACATAAGGGAATGAAAGGAGAATGAATGAACGAACGAATGAACGAATGGCTCCTTGTGAGCACGTATCCTTTTAATGAATGTATTTATCGCTTTCTTTTGTATTTGTATTTTGAATTATTGGTTATATGTAATGAATGCATTGAACTTCTTGTTTGCCTATGTGTTCGGAACCTCACTGAGCTTTCCAGCTCATCCCTTTAGTTTTGTTTTCCTTAACAGGGGAAGGCGTGCAAGGACGAGAGCCTTTATAGACTAGCTGGGGCTAGCTCTTGGTTTTCTTTTGTAATGGTTCTCGCCCTAGTGCTTGGCACGGGCTGGTTGTACGGTGATTTGAGAACCTCTGTATATTTGACGATTGTACTTCTTTTGAGATATTATTGTATATAAAATTTCTTTTAAGTTGGATCGTTGTTGTGTTCTTTTATGGGTTTTCCGATGATTGCTTGAAGTGATCGACTGAGTCCCGGCGAGAGCTGGGCAGGCGGTCCGCCGAACCCTTTGGTTCGCCTTAGGGGGAGGTGAGGCTGTCACAGTTGGTATCAGAGCCTGCTTCGCGTGGTCTCTTCGCGGAGTGAGCCTGGACTGAGTGGTGAATAGGTATGAAGGATTAAGTGCTCGTTTGAGCATAAGCTCTGAATTGTGAATGTTATAGGCCTTAACTTTTCTTGTGGTATCTGAGGATCATAGATAGGTACGTCTGGTAGGAATTTCGATTGTAGATGGTTTACTCTTTGGACTGGCCGGCCCGAGAGGTGAATTGTCTTATTTCGGATTCTTGTGCCTGAGTACTCCAGAGTTGAGGCGGTGTTAAGTATGTGAGATTTGCATTTTAGGAACATGAACAGGCTTTGTTCGATTGGAATGAGTACAAGGGGTTAAGGGATATCTGGTTTGAATAGTAAGTGACGTGAGGGACCGGACGGGGTTAGCTTAGCTGAGACTGGGACGACACATCACCTCCTCGTTTGATTCGCCCATATATTCTTATTACACGACGTTAATTGGTGTATTTGAGCATATGAATATTTGCCTGACTTGATATGTACTTGTGTAATTGGTCATCTATTTTTGTGATATATGGAGTGCTAAGTGCATATATGTTTACTTGTGTATTTGGTGCCTCAAGTTTTGTTACTTTAGTCCCCTTATTGCATTTATTCATTAAACTACTTTTGGAAAAAAAAAAGGAAAAAGAGAGAGAGAAGGGAAAACAATATATATGGACGGAAGACGTAGTCGTGGACGTGGACGCGGCCGTGGGAATAAACGAGCCCAAGAGCCAAGAGAGGAAAGGGCAACAACAGCCGCACAAGAACAAGAACCTAGAGTTGAGGCCGGAGACGAAATGGCGACGGCAATTCAACAAATGGCAAACATTTTGACAAGGTTGGTGGACCAACAAGGCCAAATGCCTGTAAATCAACCCCAGAACCCTGAAATAGGAGAAGATCGGGCTCTAGAGAGGTTTCAGAAGTTTAATCCTCCGAAATTCTTTGGAGGGTCCGATCCGGACATGGCCGAACAATGGGTAGAGGCCATGGTTAATATCTTCATAGCCCTAAACTACACTGAGCAAAGACAAGTGACCTTTGCGGTGTTCCAATTTGAAGGGCCGGCCCGAGCATGGTGGAACGTGATTAGAGCGAAGTGGGAAAGAGAACAAACCGTGTGGACATGGGCGAACTTTCTAAGAGAGTTTAACGAGAAGTACCTCCCACCTTTAGTCCAAGAAAGGAGGGAGGACGAATTTATTGGACTACGCCAGGGGACCTTAAGTATGGCTGAATATGAAATGAAATTCACCAAATTATCCAAGTTTGTTTCTGAATTAGTAGCCACAGAACCGAGAGTGAGACGGTTCATACAGGGATTGAATTTGGACATCCAGGAGGCATTAGCGGTGGCACAAGTAAATACGTTTACGGAAGTCCTTGAAAAAGCTCAAAGAATTGAGGAGGCAAAAGCCCAGATAAAGGCCTCCCAAGCTCGGAAAAGGGGTGCATCAGGCAGTGGATTGGAAGAGTTTAGTGAAACAATGGCGCCCCCTAAAGTGCATAAGGCAAACCAGTTATCCCGCCCACCATGGACATTAGGATCGTTAAATGCAAGGTCTACTAAAGGAAGCCACATCGGACCTGCGGAGATTTCTCAAGGAAGCCAAAAGATGGCTTCTCACTTGACTTGTGGCTATTGTGGAAAGGCCAACCATACCGAAGATGCTTGTTGGCGAAAAGGGCGGAAATGTTTAATCTGTGGAAGCAGTGAGCATCAAGTGAGCAATTGTCCGAGGAGACATCCACGTGAGGGTAGTACTCAGTCACTGGATGGAATTAAATGAAAACCGGTGAAAGAAAAAGGGAACCGACCAAGTGTACCGGCAAAAGCGTATGCGTTAGACAACCAAGCTTTTCCGGACTCGCCTGAGGCTAATGAAGGTAAAAATATCGAGGGCGAAATTTCTTTAAGGAGGGGAGAGTGTGAGAACCCTAGAATTTGCTTATTTCCTTAGTTTATTGTTTCTTCTCATTTTACCCTCTTAAGTGAAAATTTGTTCATTAATCGTTTGAATCAAAGGAAGGCCTTGTTGTTATGCGTGTTTATGTGTGAGATATGTGTATATGTGTATGTGTTGGAAGTAAGGTGGAGCGCGGCAATCGAATTCGGAAAAGAGGAAAAAATTTTGTGAAAAGTGGAAGAGCCGAATCCGGCCTGAAATCCGGCCAGTTCTTGGCCGGATTGCTGGCCGGATTGTTGAGGGGATTTGAAAAAAAAAATTGAGCTAGCCACTGCCTCGTATTCGGCCAAGAATCCGGCCGGATTGTGACGTGTCACAGCCGGTCAGAGGCTTTGACCGGCTGTTTCTTTCATTCTTATCCCATTTTTTTTGGTCCAAAATATCTCATTTCTTCCATGTCCAACCGTGTGCTTTGAGAGCAAAGAGAGAAAAACTCTTCAATCTTTATCTTTGATCTTTGCTTCAATCTTGAAATTTCACCGATAGATTTTGAAACCTCTCCGTACAAGTGATTTTTTTGGAAGGTTAAAGCTTTTGGGTGGAGTGATTTTGAAGGGAAAGCTTTTAATTGCTAGTCTTCTTGAGTTGTAAGGTAAGATGTTTAAGAAAGATCTTTCTTGCTTTGATAATGGTATAGTAGTGATTTGTGGTGGTTATATATGTTATATTGTGAATGATTTCATGGGTTTAATGGATTTATGGTGAACTTTTATAATTAATTTTGATTTTTCTGTTTTCATATGATTATTGCTATGTGACCATGTATGATGATTGGAAATGATATAGAATGAAGCTAGCGGGTGTAATTGGTAGCTAATTACAGAAAATTTTTGGTTTGGAAGGAAAATTAGAAAGTTAGGGTTTCATTTTCCCCAATTCTGCCCGGCACTGTAGCACATAGTTAGAGGCCGAATTGGCCTTGGGTTAAAACATGAAAGTTGTAGGGAATGATATGTTAGAGATTCCTCCAAAATTTGAGGTCAATCGGAGTAGCGTAGCTTGAGAAAAGATGGAAAAACCCTTGCTGCCCTGGTTTTACCCGAATTTGATAGTTGCGTCTGTAATTGGTTAATGTGGTGGGGAATGCTTCAGAATTGATTGTTGAGGTCTTCTGATGAAATGTAGCCTTGTTTCTTATCTTTCGGATGGCTTTGGAATTTCTGAATTTGGACTTAGGTAGGCTGACTTATGATGTTTGAACCAGAATGCGTTCTGTGAATCTGTTTTTCCGGTTCTGGTATAGTATCTTGCATTTTTGACCTAGTTACACTAGAAACTGGATAGAGTGACCTTCTAAAATGTTGTAACCCTATCTCTTAGCTTCGAAACGGTGTATCTTACACCTCCATCCGATAATTGTAGTGCCAATGGTGCCAAAACCGCATAATGATGTCAAAAACTGTTTTTATAGTGTAGAGCTTAATTCCATTTTTTTCAGAAATGTTTCTATTTTGATTTTGTATTTATATGACATTAAGCCTAGTGAACGGCTTTTGGAAATGAGATTATTCTATATGAGCTGTTGGGACTGATTTGAGAAAATAATGAAGCCGTTAATGGCTGGAAAATAGGTAAACACAAGGGACATGCCGTCCGTTTATTTTCTTGTAATGTGAGCAAGTTAAAGTGATTTTTGCGAATGTATTTTGTAACGAATTGGACGTAGTTATTGAAAATGTTACCGACTCTTTCAAAGGGTGGCCGAGGGTTAAATTTCTATTTGAACCTGTATATTTCCGCTTGGCAAATAAAATGATTATTTTACCATTCTAAAACCTAATACCAAAATATAGAGGTTGACCTAGGGTTCTCTTGGCCACAAGTGAATAACTTTTAAGTGAAGTTTTAAGAGTGAACGTGAGATAGTTTTGCCACATTTTCATGATTTTCTTCAAGGCATATAGTCTATTGATTTTGAGCTACATAAACGATTCCGGAAACAATACTTCGTAGCTTACCTTATTGGATTTCGATTTGTCGTTGGTTAAAGTGTTTTCTGCTGAAAATTGCATAACCTTTTTGAGTTTGGTTTCAAGGTTGGTTTATGAACCCTAGTTATTCCCGTCCACGAATCCAAATGCCATCGTTACACTTTAAAAGTAATTTTTATACGTTTACTCGCGAATAGTCGGGTAATTCTTGATTTCATCTAGATCATGCTAGATGGATTGTAATGTGTTCTTTGTTTAATTTTAGGTTTCATTGGTGATTGAGAAGTGGACGTTATTTTGCGTGTATAGGTGAGTGTTCCTTGTTTGTTATGTTTCATGACTATATGGCTGGTATGAATGATTGATAACATGTTAAATGTTTTAATGATTGTTAAAACGAGTTTTCTAGGCGAGTGTGTACTTTATCGCACTCGGCCTAAATGATTGTGAAGTTTTCAATGATCGAACGATTGCAATGTTAATTGTGCATGAATGTAAGCCTTTTGGCCGAACTAGCCACTGCCCCTTGTTACCGGTCGTCTCGAGCCAGAAGCGGACTCGGTCGGGCGATTAGGGACCTGGGTGAACGTTTCGGTATACTCGAGTATTACCTTGAAGTCTGGTGGAGCCTGGCCAACGGTCAGGGAAAGGGATGAATGAATGAATGAACGAATGAATGAATGAGGGTTTTACTTATATAAAATGCATTTTCAAATGATTGGAGACATAAGGGAATGAAAGGAGAATGAATGAACGAACGAATGAACGAATGGCTCCTTGTGAGCACGTATCCTTTTAATGAATGTATTTATCGCTTTCTTTTGTATTTGTATTTTGAATTATTGGTTATATGTAATGAATGCATTGAACTTCTTGTTTGCCTATGTGTTCGGAACCTCATTGAGCTTTCCAGCTCATCCCTTTAGTTTTGTTTTCCTTAACAGGGGAAGGCGTACAAGGACGAGAGCCTGTACCGACTAGCTGGGTCTGGCTCTTGGTTTTCTTTTGTAATGGTTCTCGCCCTAGTGCTTGGCAGGGGCTGGTTGTACGGTGATTTGAGAACCTCTGTATATTTGACGATTGTACTTCTTTTGAGATATTATTGTATATAAATTTTCTTTTAAGTTGGATCGTTGTTGTGTTCTTTTATGGGTTTTCCGATGATTGCTTGAAGTGATAGACTGAGTCCCGGCGAGAGCTTGCAGGCGGTCCGCCGAACCCTTTGGTTCGCCTTAGGGGGAGGTGGGGTTGTCACAGTTGGTATCAGAGCCTGCTTCGCGTGGTCTCTGCGCAGAGTGAGCCTGGACTGAGTGGTGAATAGGTATGAAGGATTAAGTGCTCGTTTGAGCAAAAGCTCTGAATTGTGAATGTTATAGGCCTTAACTTTTCTTGTGGTATCTGAGGATCATAGATAGGTACGTCTGGTAGGAATTTCGATTGTAGATGGTTTACTCTTTGGACTGGCCGGCCCGAGAGGTGAATTGTCTTATTTCGGATTCTTGTGCCTGAGTACTCCAGAGTTGAGGCGGTTTTAAGTATGTGAGATTTGCATTTTAGGAACATGAACAGGCTTTGTTCGATTGGAATGAGTACAAGGGGTTAAGGGATATCTGGTTTGAATAGTAAGTGACGTGAGGGACTGGACGGGATTACCTTAGCTGAGACTGGGACGACATATCACCTCCTCGTTTGATTCGCCCATATATTCTTATTACATGACGTTAATTGGTGTATTTGAGCATATGAATATTTGTCTGACTTGATATGTACTTGTGTAATTGGTCATCTATTTTCGTGATATGTGGAGTGCTAAGTGCATATATGTTTACTTGTGTATTTGGTGCCTCAAGTTTTGTTACTTTAGTCCCCTTATTGCATTTATTCATTAAACTACTTTTGGAAAAAAAGAAGGAAAAAGAGAGAGAGAAGGGAAAACAATATATATGGACAGAAGACGTAGTCGTGGACGTGGACGCGGCCGTGGGAATAAACGAGCCCAAGAGCCAAGAGAGGAAAGGGCAACAACAGCCGCACAAGAACAAGAACCTAGAGTTGAGGCCGGGGACCAAATGGCGACGGCAATTCAACAAATGGCAAACATTTTGACAAGGTTGGTGGACCAACAAGGCCAAATGCCTGTAAATCAACCCCAGAACCCTGAAATAGGAGAAGATCGGGCTCTAGAGAGGTTTCAGAAGTTTAATCCTCCGAAATTCCTTGGAGGGTCCGATCCGGACATGGCCGAACAATGGGTAGAGGCCATGGTTAATATCTTCACAGCCCTAAACTACACTGGGCAAAGACAAGTGACCTTTGCGGTGTTCCAATTTGAAGGGCCGGCCCGAGCATGGTGGAACGTGATTAGAGCGAAGTGGGAAAGAGAACAAACCGTGTGGACATTGGCGAACTTTCTAAGAGAGTTTAACGAGAAGTACCTCCCACCTTTAGTCCAAGAAAGGAGGGAGGACGAATTTATTGGACTACGCCAGGGGACCTTAAGTGTGGCTGAATATGAAACGAAATTCACCAAATTATCCAAGTTTGCTTCTGAATTAGTAGCCACAGAACCGAGAAGAGTGAGACGGTTCATACAGGGATTGAATTTGGACATCCAGGAGGCATTAGCGGCGGCACAAGTAAATACGTTTACGGAAGTCCTTGAAAAAGCTCAAAGAATTGAGGAGGCAAAAGCCCAGATAAAGGCCTCCCAAGCTCGGAAAAGGGGTGCGTCAGGCAGTGGGTTGGAAGAGTTTAGTGAAACAATGGCGCCCCCTAAAGTGCAGAAGGCGAACCAGTTATCCCGCCCACCATGGACATTAGGGGCGTTAAATGAAAGGTCTACTAAAGGAAGCCACATCGGACCTACGGAGATTTCTCGAGGAAGCCAAAAGATGGCTTCTCACTTGACTTGTGGCTATTGTGGAAAGGCCAACCATACCGAAGATGCTTGTTGGCGAAAAGGGCGGAAATGTTTAATCTGTGGAAGCAGTGAGCATCAAGTGAGCAATTGTCCGAGGAGACATCCACGTGAGGGTAGTACTCAGTCACTGGATGGAATTAAATCAAAACCGGTGAAAGAAAAAGGGAACCGACCAAGTGTACCGGCAAAAGCGTATGCGTTAGACAACCAAGCTATTCCGGACTCGCCTGAGGCTAATGAAGGTAAAAATTTTGAGTGCGAAATTTCTTTAAGGAGGGGAGAGTGTGAGAACCCTAGAATTTGCTTATTTCCTTAGTTTATTGTTTCTTCTCATTTTCCCCTCTTAAGTGAAAATTTGTTAATTAATCGTTTGAATCAAAGAAAGGCCTTGTTGTTATGCATGTTTATGTGTGAGATATGTGTATATGTGTATGTGTTGGAAGTACGGTGGAGCGCGGCAATCGAATTCGGAAAAGAGGAAAAAATTTTGTGAAAAGTGGAAGGGCCGAATCCGGCCGGATTGCTGGTCGGATTGTTGATGGGATTTGAAAAAAAAAATTGAGCTAGCCACTGCCTCGTATCCGGCCAAGAATCCGGCCGGATTGTGACGTGTCACAGCCGGTCAGAGGCTTTGACCGGCTGTTTCTTTCATTCTTATCCCATTTTTTTTGGTCCGAAATATCTCATTTCTTCCCTGTCCAACCGTGAGCTTTGAGAGCAAAGAGAGAAAAACTCTTCAATCTTTATCTTTGATCTTTGCTTCAATCTTGAAATTTCACCGATAGATTTTGAAACCCCTCCGTACAAGTGATTTTTTTGGAAGGTTAAAGCTTTTGGGTGGAGTGATTTTGAAGGGGAAGCTTTTAATTGCTAGTCTTCTTGAGTTGTAAGGTAAGATGTTTAAGAAAGATCTTTCTTGCTTTGATAATGGTATAGTAGTGATTTGTGGTGGTTATATATGTTATATTGTGAATGATTTCATGGGTTTAATGGATTTATGGTGAACTTTTATAATTAATTTTGATTTTTCTGTTTTCATATGATTATTGCTATGTGACCATGTATGATGATTGGAAATGATATAGAATGAAGCTAGCGGGTGTAATTGGTAGCTAATTACAGAAAATTTTTGGTTTGGAAGGAAAATTAGAAAGTTAGGGTTTCATTTTCCCCAATTCTGCCCGGCACTGTAGCACATAGTTAGAGGCCGAATTGGCCTTGGGTTAAAACATGAAAGTTTTAGGGAATGATATGTTAGAGATTCCTCCAAAATTTTAGGTCAATCGAAGTAGCGTAGCTTGAGAAAAGACGGAAAAACCCTTGCTGCCCTGGTTTTACCCGAATTTGATAGTTGCGTCTGTAATTGGTTAATGTGGTGGGGAATGCTTCAGAATTGATTGTTGAGGTCTTCTGATGAAATGTAGCCTTGTTTCTTATCTTTCGGATGGCTTTGGAATTTCTGGATATGGACTTAGGTAGGGTGACTTATGATGTTTGAACCAGAATGCGTTCTGTGAATCTATTTTTCCGGTTCTGGTATAGTTTCTTGCATTTTTGACCTAGTTACACTCGAAACTGGATAGAGTGACCTTCTAAAATGTTGTAGCCCTATCTCTTAGCTTCGAAACGGTGTATCTTACACCTCCATTCGATAATTGTAGTGCCAATGGTGCCAAAACCGCATAATGATGTCAAAAACTGTTTTTATAGTGTAGAGCTTAATTCCATTTTTTTCAGAAATGTTTCTAGCTTGATTTTGTATTTATATGACTTTAAGCCTAGTGAACGGCTTTTGGAAATGAGATTATTCTATATGAGCTGTTGGGACTGATTTGAGAAAATAATGAAGCCGTTAATGGCTGGAAAATAGGTAAACACAAGGGACATGCCGTCCGTTTATTTTCTTGTAATGTGA
>NW_020864439.1:0-34525 GCF_003713205.1 Coffea eugenioides | reverse complement strand
CTTACGTGTATGGTATTTGATGTACTCGATTTTGTTTTTGTTCAACTTGATATGTAGCTATGTGAATTTGGTGTGTTATATCTTGTCGTTTTAGTCAATTTACTTTGTTACATACTAAATCACCTTTTGAAAAAAAAAGAGAGAAAGGGGTATGGAGGGGAGACGAAGCCGTGGTCGGGGAGCTAGTCATGGCCGTGAGGCTAGGCAAGCTCAAGAACCGAGAGAAGAAAGAGAAACAGTAGTTGAACAAGATCGGGGACCGAGGGTTGAGGCCGGAGATCAAGTAGCGACGGCGATACAACAAATGACAAATATCTTAGCGCAATTGGTAGATCAACAAGGCCAGATGCCAGTGAATCAACCCCACAATCCCGAGATAGGAGAGGATAGGGCTCTGGAGCGGTTTCAAAAGTTTGCACCTCCTAAATTCCTTTGAGGGCCTGATCCAGATGTAGCTGAACAATGGTTAGAGGCAGAGATTAACATCTTCGCAGTCTTGAATTACACGGAGCAAAGACAGGTGAACTTTGCTGTATTCCAATTCGAAAGACCGGCTCGAGCATGGTGGAATGTTATTAGGGCAAAGTGGGAGAGAGAACAGACTGTATGGACATGGGTGAACTTTATAAGGGAATATAACGAGAAGTACCTCCCACCTTTGGTCCAAGAAAGGAGGGAGGATGAGTTTATTGGGTTGCGTTAGGGAACCCAAAGTGTGAGCGAATATGAGACTAAATTTACTAAACTGTCTAAGTTTGCGTCCGAATTGGTAGTTACAGAGCGAAGGAGAGTAAGACGGTTCATACAAGCCTTGAATTTGGAAATCCAGGAAGCTTTAGCGGCGGTTCAAGTTAATACTTTTACAGAGGCTCTTCAGAAGGCTCAAAGAATTGAGGATGCGAAAGCACAAATAAAAACTTTTCAAACACGAAAAAGAGGTACATCTAGTAGCATGCCTGAGGAATCTAGAGAAAAGATAATGCCCTCCAAAGTGCAAAAAGTGAACCATTTACCTCGCCCACCATGGACATTAGGAGCATTAGATGAAAGATCTACAAGAGGAAGTCAGATAGGACATGATGAAATTTCTCAAGAAGGCCAAAAAGTGGCTTCTCACTCGGCCTGTGGATACTGTGGAAAGGCTAATCACACCGAGAATGATTGTTGGAGTAAAGGGCGAAAGTGTTTGATTTGTGGGAGTAGCAATCATCAAATTAGTACTTGCCCAATGAAGCAGCCACGAGAGAGTAGTGCTCAACAACTGGATGGAACCAAACCGAAACAAGTAAATGAAAGAGGGAATCGAACAAAAGTACCGGCAAAGGTATATGCCTTAGACAACCAACAAGCTCCGGAGTCATCTGAGGCAACGGAAGGTAAAAATTTCGAGGACAAAATTTCTTTAAGGGGGAGAGAGTGTGACGACTGGAAAATTTTCTTATATTTTTTTTAAAATTTCCTTTTATTTGGAATTTGTTACTTTAGAATAGCCTTACTACTCATTTACACCATAATAAGTGCAAATAAATATAGAATCAAGGGTTTTTCCTTTCGTTTTCAAGTTATCGTAAATTAGGGTTTTTACGCCTTTTGTAGTGTAATTATTCGGTACGGAGTGTGTATCGAATTTAGTAATTTAGAGTGAGTTTTAGATGATATTAAGTGTGTGATTGGAAGTGATAAAAATAAGTTAGTAAATTAAAAGTTAAAACCCTAGTATACGCGATTTAAGGAAAATCGGTTGGAACCGACGGGTACCGTTCTCTACCGATGGAATACACCACTTGACCACCATTTTATAACCTTAATCCCCTTGTTTTTACTTGACTAATCAGCCCTAAATTTCCCCTTAATCCAGCCATCTTTGTTGACTAAGGAAAAGGAAAGAAAAGAAAAAAAAATGAGATTGAATCCTAAGATGACAAGTGGCAACCATCTAATGGTTGTTTGACCAATTAATTTCCAATCATCTTATAACCAAATTAATCTCATTTCTTCACCATTTCTGGCTTGTTGGATGAAATTTTGAGGGGAGAAAAACACAAGAGAGAAAACTCCAACTTTCACCTTGAATCCATCTTGTTTGAGTGAAAAATCAAGAAATTAAACCTATTAATCCTTTCTTTGAGCACTTGGGAAGCTTGGTGTACTAAAAATTTACAAGGAGAGGTAGTGGATATCTCTTACAAGCATCATAGTGAGGTATTTTGGCTGTCCATCATCTTTAGTTCCCTTGATCTTGCTTAAGTTGCTATACAACTCATATTCTTGGTTAATTGATAGCTATGCAAGTAGTTTTGATGATTATGGAGAATTTGTGAGTGAGGGTTGTAAATTTTTCAGTTATATTTCTTCTTGTTTAGATAGAATATGATGTGAATAAGCTTAGATAAGGAGGTGAAGTAGTATTTCAAGCTAGAATTGTGAAGATTAGCACTTGAATGCATGAATTCCAGTTTTTCGGTTTTGTATTACCCTGTTCTGTCCAGTTTCATTCGGCCATGATGGAGGCCGAATCAGCCTTAGATTAAAGCATGAAAGTTGTAGGAAATGATGTATTATAGCTGTCTGTAAAATGTTAGATCAATCCGAGCACTGTATCACGTGAAATGATAAAATGACCCTTGCTGCCATAGGTATAGTTTTGTGGACAGTTTTGACATTTCCTCATTCAGGCTGAATTTTTTCACCTTGATCCATATCAAGTTAGCCTTCGGTCAAAACACAAACTTTTAGCCCAATGTTTCAGATTTCCAATGCAACTGAAAGTACCTCAAACGGAATTGTGTAGCCTGAGTTATTGTCATTTGAACACAGTGCTGTTAACTAGCCTGATGGTGAAATTCTGGTTCTGTAACTTGTAAATTTGACCTTGATACAATATGAACTGGGTTGAGTTTTCTTCATCAAAGTTGTATCCCTTTGGCTTAGCTTCGAAACGGTATAAAATTTACCCCAATCCGATAAGCGTAGCTTCGAAACGGTATAAAATTTACCCCAATCCGATAAGCGTAGCTTCGGTTGTGACCGATACGCTAAGAGACGTCAAACCTTTCATTTTGTTCTTCACCTTAAACCTTATTTCCGGTCACTTTTCTAGCTTGATTTTGTAATTGATTGACTTTTAGCCTATTGAATGGCTATTGTAACGAGATTATCTGTGTATGACTTTGAGACTGATTGAGAAAAATAATGAAGCCATAAATGGCTGGAAAATAGGTAAATACAAAGGACGTGCTGCCCAAATTTACACTCAAGAACTAGGTAAGGATTTGAGAACGAATACCACTTGAACTATCTAGGATATTTATGTCTTCTTTTATCGAGGTATATAAGTTAGAATTTGGTCGAAACTTGTGCCCTTGGAAAAATAAAATTTACGACTACTAGAAATGCGTTTCCTTCGTCACTTCGACTCAAATGGAGATTTCAACGTTTTACGAGCGAGCATAAGTTTTACAAATATTTTACTTATGTCCTTTGGTTTAAATGTACTCTTTTCACTTACAAAATCATATTTATATTTTGTATTAGGAGTTATTCGGATTTTCTATGGTTCACCTAAACTTTGGATGGTTTAACCGTAATATTTTTCCTTGGTTATTATTAGAGTTCCTTGGTGATTGAGAGTACTATCCGGAAGGATACTTTGGACGTTATTTTGCTTAAATAGGTGAGTGTTCTTTGTACGTTATGTTTTTAATAACTATGTGGATTGTTGTGACTATTTATGAATATTTGGTTAAATGTTAAATATTTTCAATGATTTATAAAAATGAATTTTGCTAGGCGAGTGTGTACCTTATCGCACTCGACCTAAGTGAATGTGAAATTTACAATGATTAAATGATTAAATGCTACTTGTACGTGAATGTAAGTCGTTTGGCTGAACTGGGCCCTTACCCTTTGTTGCCGGTCGACTCGAGCCAGAAGCGGACTCGGTCGGGCCATTGGTGACCCTGGGTTAATGTTTGGTATACTCGAGTATTACCACGTTGTCGGGTGGAGACTGGACAATGTCCAGTAGGGGAAAAATGAAATGAATGAATGAATGGCAAGAACAATGGAGGGGTTTTCACTTACAAACGAAATTATATTAATGCTGGAGGAATAAGGAAATGATTGGTGGAATGAATGAACTAAGGGCTCCATGTGAGCATGTATCCTTTTAATGAATTTGTTATTGTTGCTTTATATTATAAATGTTTTCTGGATGACTAGTTAGTATCTGATTAATGTCCTTGTCTAATTGATTTGATTATTGCGTACGGAACCTCGCTGGACTTTTAGCTCATTCCGTTAGTTTTGTTTTCCTTACAGGGGATGCGAGCAAAAGCGAGTGACTTGTATAGAATAGCGTAGTCTAGTTCTTTTAAAATTTTGCAATTGTACTCGCTCTAATGCCTGGATAGGGTTGAATGTATTGAGGTTGAGAACCTTTGTTATATTTGGGTTGTATTACTTTTGAGATAGAAATGTATGTAAGTATACGTTCCCAGTTTGGGAACTGTTATTTCCTTTACTCTTGAGGTTGTAACCTATTTTATTTGAAGTAAGTGAGTGAGTCCTGGCAAGAGCTGGGCAAGCGGACCGCTAAACCCTGGGGTACGCCCTAGGGGGAGGTGGGGCTGTCACAGGTGGTATCAGAGCCACTTTGCGTGGTCTCTCCGTGGAGTGAGCTTGGGCCAAGTGGTGTTATGGTCCTGATTTCGTGAATAAGTATGAAGGATTAAGTGCTCTTTTGAGCATAAGCTATGAATCATGAATTGTTATAGGTCTTAAATTTTTCTCATGGTACTTGAGGACAATAGATAGGTACGTCCGGTAGGAATCTCGATTGTAGATAATTTACTCTTGGAACTGGCCGGCTCGAGTGGTGAATTATCTCGGATTCTTGTACCCAAGTACGCGGGAGCTGAGGGCAATACCAAGGACTAGCGATCTTCATTTCGAGGAACAGGAATGGGCTAGCGTTTGGTGAGAGCAAGTGCAAGGGATCTACGGACTTCTAGTTCGGATAGTAATAGAAGTAAGAGATTGGACGGGAAATATTTTAACCGAGTGTGGAACGGCATGTCGTGTTTTCTTTTGTTTTGCCTCTGTATTGCTACCGTATGTATTTGGTTTGTGGCATGTTAATACTTACGTGTATGGTATTTGATGTACTCGATTTTGTTTTTGTTCAACTTGATATGTAGCTATGTGAATTTGGTGTGTTATATCTTGTCGTTTTAGTCAATTTACTTTGTTACATACTAAATCACCTTTTGAAAAAAAAAGAGAGAAAGGGGTATGGAGGGGAGATGAAGCCGTGGTCGGGGAGCTAGTCATGGCCGTGAGGCTAGGCAAGCTCAAGAACCGAGAGAAGAAAGAGAAACAGTAGTTGAACAAGATCGGGGACCGAGGGTTGAGGCCGGAGATCAAGTAGCGACGGCGATACAACAAATGACAAATATCTTAGCGCAATTGGTAGATCAACAAGGCCAGATGCCAGTGAATCAACCCCACAATCCCGAGATAGGAGAGGATAGGGCTCTGGAGCGGTTTCAAAAGTTTGCACCTCCTAAATTCCTTTGAGGGCCTGATCCAGATGTAGCTGAACAATGGTTAGAGGCAGAGATTAACATCTTCGCAGTCTTGAATTACACGGAGCAAAGACAGGTGAACTTTGCTGTATTCCAATTCGAAAGACCGGCTCGAGCATGGTGGAATGTTATTAGGGCAAAGTGGGAGAGAGAACAGACTGTATGGACATGGGTGAACTTTATAAGGGAATATAACGAGAAGTACCTCCCACCTTTGGTCCAAGAAAGGAGGGAGGATGAGTTTATTGGGTTGCGTTAGGGAACCCAAAGTGTGAGCGAATATGAGACTAAATTTACTAAACTGTCTAAGTTTGCGTCCGAATTGGTAGTTACAGAGCGAAGGAGAGTAAGACGGTTCATACAAGCCTTGAATTTGGAAATCCAGGAAGCTTTAGCGGCGGTTCAAGTTAATACTTTTACAGAGGCTCTTCAGAAGGCTCAAAGAATTGAGGATGCGAAAGCACAAATAAAAACTTTTCAAACACGAAAAAGAGGTACATCTAGTAGCATGCCTGAGGAATCTAGAGAAAAGATAATGCCCTCCAAAGTGCAAAAAGTGAACCATTTAACTCGCCCACCATGGACATTAGGAGCATTAGATGAAAGATCTACAAGAGGAAGTCAGATAGGACATGATGAAATTTCTCAAGAAGGCCAAAAAGTGGCTTCTCACTCGGCCTGTGGATACTGTGGAAAGGCTAATCACACCGAGAATGATTGTTGGAGTAAAGGGCGAAAGTGTTTGATTTGTGGGAGTAGCAATCATCAAATTAGTACTTGCCCAATGAAGCAGCCACGAGAGAGTAGTGCTCAACAACTGGATGGAACCAAACCGAAACAAGTAAATGAAAGAGGGAATCGAACAAAAGTACCGGCAAAGGTATATGCCTTAGACAACCAACAAGCTCCGGAGTCATCTGAGGCAACGGAAGGTAAAAATTTCGAGGACAAAATTTCTTTAAGGGGGAGAGAGTGTGACGACTGGAAAATTTTCTTATATTTTTTTTAAAATTTCCTTTTATTTGGAATTTGTTACTTTAGAATAGCCTTACTACTCATTTACACCATAATAAGTGCAAATAAATATAGAATCAAGGGTTTTTCCTTTCGTTTTCAAGTTATCGTAAATTAGGGTTTTTACGCCTTTTGTAGTGTAATTATTCGGTACGGAGTGTGTATCGAATTTAGTAATTTAGAGTGAGTTTTAGATGATATTAAGTGTGTGATTGGAAGTGATAAAAATAAGTTAGTAAATTAAAAGTTAAAACCCTAGTATACGCGATTTAAGGAAAATCGGTTGGAACCGACGGGTACCGTTCTCTACCGATGGAATACACCACTTGACCACCATTTTATAACCTTAATCCCCTTGTTTTTACTTGACTAATCAGCCCTAAATTTCCCCTTAATCCAGCCATCTTTGTTGACTAAGGAAAAGGAAAGAAAAGAAAAAAAAATGAGATTGAATCCTAAGATGACAAGTGGCAACCATCTAATGGTTGTTTGACCAATTAATTTCCAATCATCTTATAACCAAATTAATCTCATTTCTTCACCATTTCTGGCTTGTTGGATGAAATTTTGAGGGGAGAAAAACACAAGAGAGAAAACTCCAACTTTCACCTTGAATCCATCTTGTTTGAGTGAAAAATCAAGAAATTAAACCTATTAATCCTTTCTTTGAGCACTTGGGAAGCTTGGTGTACTAAAAATTTACAAGGAGAGGTAGTGGATATCTCTTACAAGCATCATAGTGAGGTATTTTGGCTGTCCATCATCTTTAGTTCCCTTGATCTTGCTTAAGTTGCTATACAACTCATATTCTTGGTTAATTGATAGCTATGCAAGTAGTTTTGATGATTATGGAGAATTTGTGAGTGAGGGTTGTAAATTGTTCAGTTATATTTCTTCTTGTTTAGATAGAATATGATGTGAATAAGCTTAGATAAGGAGGTGAAGTAGTATTTCAAGCTAGAATTGTGAAGATTAGCACTTGAATGCATGAATTCCAGTTTTTCGGTTTTGTATTACCCTGTTCTGTCCAGTTTCATTCGGCCATGATGGAGGCCGAATCAGCCTTAGGTTAAAGCATGAAAGTTGTAGGAAATGATGTATTATAGCTGTCTGTAAAATTTTAGATCAATCCGAGCACTGTATCACGTGAAATGATAAAATGACCCTTGCTGCCATAGGTATAGTTTTGTGGACAGTTTTGACATTTCCTCATTCTGGCTGAATTTTTTCACCTTGATCCGTATCAAGTTAGCCTTTGGTCAAAACACAAACTTTTAGCCCAATGTTTCAGATTTCCAATGCAACTGAAAGTACCTCAAACGGAATTGTGTAGCCTGAGTTATTGTCATTTGAACACAGTGCTGTTAACCAGCCTGATGGTGAAATTCTGGTTCTGTAACTTGTAAATTTGACCTAGATACAATATGAACTGGGTTGAGTTTTCTTCATCAAAGTTGTATCCCTTTGGCTTAGCTTCGCTTCCGAAATGGTATAAAATTTACCCCAATCCGATAAGCGTAGCTTCGGTTGTGACCGATACGCTAAGAGACGTCAAACCTTTCATTTTGTTCTTCACCTTAAACCTTATTTCCGGTCACTTTTCTAGCTTGGTTTTGTAATTGATTGACTTTTAGCCTATTGAATGGCTATTGTAACGAGATTATCTGTGTATGACTTTGAGACTGATTGAGAAAAATAATGAAGCCATAAATGGCTGGAAAATAGGTAAATACAAAGGACGTGCTGCCCAAATTTACACTCAAGAACTAGGTAAGGATTTGAGAACGAATACCACTTGAACTATCTAGGATATTTATGTCTTCTTTTATCGAGGTATATAAGTTAGAATTTGGTCGAAACTTGTGCCCTTGGAAAAATAAAATTTACGACTACTAGAAATGCGTTTCCTTTGTCACTTCGACTCAAATGGAGATTTCAACGTTTTACGAGCGAGCATAAGTTTTACAAATATTTTACTCATGTCCTTTGGTTTAAATGTACTCTTTTCACTTCCAAAATCATATTTATATTTTGTACTAGTAGTTATTCGGATTTTCTTTGGTTCACCTAAACTTTGGATGGTTTAACCGTAATATTTTTCCTTGGTTATTATTAGAGTTCCTTGGTGATTGAGAGTACTATCCGGAAGGATACTTTGGACGTTATTTTGCTTAAATAGGTGAGTGTTCTTTGTACGTTATGTTTTTAATGACTATGTGGATTGTTGTGACTATTTATGAATATTTGGTTAAATGTTAAATATTTTCAATGATTTATAAAAATGAATTTTGCTAGGCAAGTGTGTACCTTATCGCACTCGACCTAAGTGAATGTGAAATTTACAATGATTAAATGATTAAATGCTACTTGTACATGAATGTAAGTCGTTTGGCTGAACTGGGCCCTTACTCTTTGTTGCCGGTCGACTCGAGCCAGAAGCGGACTCGGTCGGGCCATTGGTGACCCTGGGTTAATGTTTGGTATACTCGAGTATTACCACGTTGTCGGGTGGAGACTAGAGAATGTCCAGTAGGGGAAAAATGAAATGAATGAATGAATGGCAAGAACAATGGAGGGGTTTTCACTTACAAACGAAATTATATTAATGCTGGAGGAATAAGGAAATGATTGGTGGAATGAATGAACTAAGGGCTCCATGTGAGCATGTATCCTTTTAATGAATGTGTTATTGTTGCTTTATATTATAAATGTTTTCTGGATGACTTGTTAGTATCTGATTAATGTCCTTGTCTAATTGATTTGATTATTGCGTACGGAACCTCGCTGGACTTTTAGCTCATTCCGTTAGTTTTGTTTTCCTTACAGGGGATGCGAGCAAGGGCGAGTGACTTGTATAGAATAGCATAGTCTAGTTCTTTTAAAATTTTGCAATTGTACTCGCTCTAATGCCTGGATAGGGTTGTGTAGACACCAAATTTTTACTCTTTTCTTTATTTACTATTTTTTGTTTAATTTATCTCAAAATTTCATTTTTAGCATTTTGGACATCAGATCTTTTCATTTAGTTTTATTTGTTAATTTTATTCATTAATTTTAAGACATTCAAGCATTAAGATTTTTCGGAAAAGAGATACTCTCTAAATTTTTAGATTCAATTTATGGAGGTTTGTTGTTTATTTATTTTGAAAAAAAAAGAGAGCTCATGCGCCTGGAGCTGCATAGGATCCTAGCCCATTTTCTTCCTATAACATTTAAGCAGAAACCATGCGCGAAAATGCAGGAGAAATGCAGCTTTGTCCTATTTTATTTTCCACCACTTGTACCACTATTTCTCCTCACCATCGGATCTTTCTCGTACCCTTCCACCTGGCCTTCATCTAAGAGGCTCAAATTCATGTGAAGAAGGCGCCATCTGATGGTTTAGAATCGGAAAAAGGAAAGGACAGCAGGCTAGCCATTGGATGTTAGGGCTAAGAGGTTTGTGTAACTATAAAAGGAAAGAAGGAGTGCGTGAGGATGGGGGTTTGTGTGACGGCCCCACCTCCCCCTAAGGTGAACCAGAGGGTTCGGCGGGCCGCCTGCCCAACTCTCGCCGGGACTCAGTCGTTCACTACAATCTCAAATGAATTACAAGAATAAACCTCAAATATTACAATATAAATCTCCAATATACATCAAATTCTCCAAAAATTACATGTCATAAGCGAAGCGGAAACAGTTCCCAACTATACATAAAATGATTTCCAAATCCAAATAGTACAAAACATAGGCCATCCAATCACGTGCACAAGTACTACAAGTCCTTCCTTCGCCTTGAGCCCTGTGGAGGGGAATAAAATATTTTTGGGGTGAGCTAGAAGCTCAGCGAGTAACCGGTAAAATCAGTAATCAAATCGGTTTCACAATAGTTCATTTCAATGATGTCATAAATCAATGATGTCATAAATCAAATGATAAGTCCAGAAACAATTACAACATTTACAAAACATTAAATATGGAGTATCAATAATGCAAGAAACATGTACAATGGAAAGCGATAGTAACATTCATTAAAGGATACGTTCGTTCTCTTGTCATTTCCCCTTATTCCTCCAATCATTTGAAAATTTCATTTTTATAAATAAACCCTTGTTCATCCTTTTGTTCATTCATCCCCTTTCCGGACGTTGACCGGACTCCACCCATCCGGACGTAGCCGGACTCCACCCATCCGGACGTAGCCGGACTACAAGGTAATACTCGAGTATACCAAATTCACCCAGGGTCACCATATCGCCCGACCGAGTCCGCTTCTGGCTCGAGTCGATCGGTAACAAAGGGCTGTGGCCAGTTCAGCCAAACGGCTTACATACATGCGCAACTAATATTTCAATCATTAAATCCTTGAAATTTCACATTTGTTTAGGTCGAGTGCGATAAAGTACACACTCGCCGAGAAAACTCATTTCGGAAATCATTGAAAGCACTTAACACATAATCGAACAGTAATACAAGGCATGAAGTCAAGAAAATATAGCAGACAAGGAACACTCATATGCAAGCACGCATGATATGCAAGAAAACAGTTTAAAAGTAAATAATGCAAGAAAACAGTTCAAAAGTAACTTTAGAAACAGTTCACAAGTAAATAATACAAGAAAACAGTTCAAAAGTAACTTTAGAAACAGGTCAAAAGTAAATAAGACAAGAAAACAGTTCAAAAGTAAATAATGCAGGAAACGGTTCATAAATAACTTTAGAAATAGTTTGAGGTCACTCACCTCAATGGCTCAGAAATCATCCATCATATAACATTGCCTTGCTCAAATCCAAGTCTTAGATCACAAACTCAATACAAACAAGTTCCTTCAAAGTTCGGACAGCACTTCCCCTGAATTTGCTAACTTTTCCAGCCATCACGGCTTTATTATTTCCTCATTCCAACCCAAAGGTACACACACAACAACAAGTTCATCTAATAGCCATTCAGCAAGCTCCAAGTAGTACTAGTACAAGTCAAGCTAGGGAAAAGTCCAGAAATGAAAGTTAAGCTCAAAACCAGAAAAATAGTTTTGACGTCATTTTACGGTAATGGTACCAAAGGCGTTACGATTGTCGGATGAAGGTACAAGACCCACCGTTTCGAAGCTAAAAGACAGGGCTACAACATTATAGAAGGTCACTCAACCCAGTTTCGAGTGTAACCAGGTCAAAAATGCAAGATACTATACCAGAATCACAAAAACAGATTCACAGAACGTATTCTAGCGGAAACATCATAAATCAGGCTCTCCAAGTCCAAATCCATAAATTCCAAAACCAGCTGAAAGCTAAGAAACAGGGCTACATTTCATCAGAAGACCTCAACAACCAATTCGGAATAAATTCCAGCCAAAACAACCAATTACAGGCGCAATTCTTACATTCGGGTAAAACCAGAACAGCAATAGTAATTTCGACTTATCTCATTCTACGCTTCTCCGATTGATTTGAAATTTTGTAGGCACCTCTAAAATGCCATTCCCTACAACTTTCATGTTTTAATCCAAGGCCAATTCGGCCTCTAACTAGGAGCTAAAAATTCGGGCAGAATGTTCCTTCACAAAACCTAATTTTCTGAAATTTCTTCCAAAACAGAAATTGATTGCAATTATCCACTTTTTCCACCTTCTAGCTTCCTTAAATATCATTTCCAATCATCATACATAACCACACAACCATGTTCATATTAAAACAGAAAAATCCCCAAAAATTATAAAAGTTCATCAATTCAACCACAACTCAAAATATAATCCATCAAACCATCTCTTTAGCCATCACAAGTCACTAATTCACCATTATTGGAAACAAACAATGAATCTTTACACACCATACCTTGATACCTCACAAAAGATAGTAGCTTAGTGGTTCCTTCTCCAAAATAACTCCACCAAGACCTTGGAATCTCCTTAGTAACCAACTTTTATGGAGTGATTTGCAATTCCATCGGTTAAAACTCAAGATTGAAGTAAGAAATTGGAGTGAAAGATGAAGGTTTTTCTCTCTCTCTTGCTCTCCAAGTTTCAGCCATGAGAAGGAAGAAATGGCTTGATTTTTGGTCAAATTTTGGTTTTAGTAAAGTTAAGGTAAGATGGTCAAAAGTCCAATAGTGAATAGGATGGTGACACTTGTCACCTTTTGATTTAAAACTTATCTTTTTGTCTCTCCAATACAAATATCTTAACACTTTGTAAAATAATATCACTTAATACAAAATGCCAACAAGTTGTCAAAAATATAATGCATTTACCGCACTAGCGGGTCCCACGTTCAAAATACGCTTTTAATTTCTCAAAAATTAACCGATACTAGAAAAATCATTTTAAAACTATCTTTGCTCATAAACTTTATCTGGGGAATTTTTCTAATAAAGAAAATGTAGAAAAGGCGGGCGATTAAAAAAAATAAACCCTAGAAAATTAGAAAATTTCCGGGTTCTCACACTCATTCTTTCGGGGCGTCACAGTTTGGAAATGAGGGCTGGCCTGACGGCGGAAACAAAAAAAGAACGAGGGGAGTTTTTATGAGGGAGAGCTAAAAGAAAGAGAGAAAAGAAAGAGAGCTAAAAAGGGGAACGGCTGAGTGAACAGGGACGGCGGATGAAAGAAAAGATAACGGCAGAGGAAAAAACAGAGCAAGGAGAGAGTTGAGGGGTTCGACAGAGGGCTGAGGAGAAAGAACGAGAGAGATAGAGAGGCCGAAAGAGCTTCGGTTGGAGGAAAAGTTTGGGAAAAGCAGCGAAGAAGAAAAACCAAAGAAGGAAGCGGATCTGGTGCTATTCTTTGAGAATCAGCAAGGAAGTGCAGCGTTTCTCAAGCCCGCAGATTCACCTTCATCATCTGTAGAACTTTGTAAGCTATTCTTTTGCCTTCAAATTTCAGTTTTTAAGTATGGATGTTTGTGGCTCTCTGTTGTTTTTTTTTTTATCGCAGTTTTCTGGTAGATTTCCTACGTTTTCCTGAAAAATTACTGTTCTATTTGAGTGGGTGGAAGTTTCTGGGTTTTCTGATAATTTTAAGACAACCGTGACTTCCTCGGAGTGGAGAAATCTGTGAAATTTTTGTTGGGTGCTTTGCCGTGAGGATGAGTGATGTCTACTTTGTTTTCTTGCAGACAATGCTCATATTCCTTTTGTTTTACATTTGGAAAACTGGTAAATAAGATGAACTCCTAACCTGGGCTCCGTGAAATGTTCTAAAAATGCATGCTTTAGCCCCTCTCTATCCCCGAATTTCCTTTGATGCTTGTTTAAGCATGCGTTCATGGTGAACATAATGAATGTTGGGCTGCACAATTTTCTGGGTTCGTGATAAGCTGTATTGCATCTTTATGTTTTGCTGTTTTCCCTGCCCCTCGCATCAGCCCACTAAAAACTGGGTTTAGTCATCTTTTTGCTAGCTAAGTCGCATGTTCTGATTCAAAGCTACAAACAGTTTTCATGAGATTGTCCCGTGGGTTGAAGCTGCAAAGTTTTTGCAGCAAGCAAAAACACGGTAGAAGCGAATTGCAGCAGTTGTCACTTCTCGGTTGTTGAAGTTTTAATAAAAAATAATTGTAGAAAGCTTGTTCTCCATTCTTGCATGCCTAGTTCTGATTTTTGTTTGTTTGTGTGTTTAATTCAAAAATTTTTATGCTTATGAAGTGGGAAAGTGTTTGAAGATTCGAGTTTATTTTTCTGGTATGGAGTCGTGTACAAAATCTGCTGCAATGAACTGGAAAGTTTTCGGCTTGTTGCAGCAGCTTTTCCTTTCTTTTGACACTGAAGTTAGTTGCGTACTGAGTGAGGTTTTGGGTTTGTTGATTTGCTGGTTTGTTTGGCTGTTTGAGCATATATAACTTGTAGCAAGTGCGAAGTCATTGCAGGCTGCAACATGGCAAGCCTGTTCGTTGCAGCCATAGCATTCCTTGAGTTTCTTTTGAAGTACTTTTGCTGCATTTTTCTTGACTAGCCGCCCTCTTTACAATCTTGGAAATGTGTAAATATATTTTGGTTAATGGTAGTAATGGATTGAGGTTGTTACACCTGAGTTTTTTGGTTGGAATCACCTTGCATGGATATGCTTGGGTTGAGGAAGAAACCTTGCAGAAAGAATGGTAGCTGGTTTTTGCGTTCCTCTTGCTGCCCATCTCTTCCATTTGGTTCTTCCTTTGTCTCCATTTGATCTTTAATGGTTTAGTGCTCATATTTGGGTTGTGTTAATCAAAGTGTCCAGTTTTTAAAATGATGTTGAGTGATGGTCTTTGCCGGTTTTTGAAGTCTTGTATGAAATCTGTTTTGGGAAGCTGAAAGTTGCGGACAACTTTGAATGAATTGGTGCAGAAAAGAAAGTTTTCTACGTATGCATGCATGGATTTTCTTTCAAAAGTTGCACTTTGACCCTCCAAGTCTCTCCTCATTTCACTATGGCCCAAATAATTGGAAAAACCGATCAAATTGACCCCTCAAATTTCTTTAGTTTTTGCAATTAAGTCATTGCTTGCTCTAATTTTATGTGGGTTGATCACCTTCCTTTTCAATGCTTTGAATGATTCAATTTCATGTTTATTTCCATTTCGTGTGATTATTTCTTAAATAAATTGGTACCCTGATCCTTTTTATTGTTTTGGAGGGTAAATTAGTAATTTCACTCCGTTAGGGCATCGATTCAAGGGAGGTACACTCTATCCCTTATTGTGATCTTGTTTGACCCTATGTGATCCAACGTGCTAAGTGAGAATTGCATGTCTGCTTTGTTTTCCTTGCTTTTCCTTAATTCCTTTCATTTATTTCATTTACTTTTGCTTTTATTAAGTCATCCTTTTATTTATTTATGGGGTATGTGTACACCTCTTGGCTTGTAATAGATAGGGCTTGGAGAGCATTTTTATCCATTTTTCCCCTTCCCCTTTTGTTTTAGTTAGCAAATGTAATAGGTTCATTAGATTGATTGCTTGCTTTCGTTGCTACGTGTTAATTTGCTTTATTAGGTTCTTGCATTTAGTCGAGCATGCTAAGTGTTAGGTGCTACGTGTTTATAGGTGATTGGCATGTCTACTTTCTTTCTATAGCCATGGATGAATGTGATGGATGAATGTACGTCGCCACACTAGTCCAACGCTAGTTATGGCTCATTGTCCGTTTCCACTAGTCCAACGCTAGTAGGAATTCATAAAAGGGCTAGTCCAATGCTAGTCCCAATAGGCCGTCCCCTCTCGTTAGTACATACTTGCATGTTTCACTACATTTCATACATTTTTCTTAGTTTTTTTTCTAGCATTTGGCATGATCCTCCAATTCTTTCCCCTTCATTTTAGGTTTTTGCATCCTCATGCTAGTTATAGGGTACATTTGCTTGAGAGTCCCCTTTAGATAAGGGAAACGAGCGAGTGTGGCTACAAAATAGCCTCAGCACGCTAGTTCTTCCTTCTAATCAAAGGGAAAATTAAAGTCATGAAGTTAGGAGTCATTCCCGTACCCGACTTGATGCATTCCTATAGGTTCATACACTTTCATTCTCATCATGTCACTCCCTCACCCTCTTATCCACATTTTCTCACTACTTATATCCTTCTCAATACAAATACCATGTTCACACATTTTTCTTCTTGTCACTTGTTTTTCTACCTCACAAATTGCACCCAATTGCACTTATATGTATCTACTATCATATTGTCATCCATTTGCACACAAACACCTTTATTTTCCCAATTTTCACACATGCACTTGTCTTACATTCGCACACATGCACGTTTTCTTACATTTTCACACTTGCACTCATATTTGAGCCTTCATTTGCATCATTCGCGACCTCTATGAGGACTTTCCTTATTGGTCATCACAACTCATGTGGTTGGGACCAAAAAGCCTCATAAGAGACATTCTAGATTTAGGATTGCATTTCTTTTTCATATCCATTAGTCATATCCAACATGCAACACATATTTTGGGTAGAAGAATTAGGAAAAGAAGGGTTAAGTCACGCAACTAGCTTTGGCTAGGGTAAGGGAGTGCCTTAGGCTTTGCCTTTGCCTTCTCCCTTATCAAATGTGACCCCCCGATCCCTCGCTTTGGTTACGTAGACCTAAAAGTTCTTAAAAAGGGGTTTGTTTACTTTGCTTCCCAAAAAATCACTTTTTTGGGTGACTTGGTACACCCTAACTCTATACCAAGTGGCGACTCCATTTTCCATTCAAAAACCCTTTTTGAACTTTGTTTGGCCAAATCGTCGCATTTTCAAGTCCCACGGCCTTTTATTTTCACTTTCACACATGTTCACATACACATCCCACACACTATTTTCACACACATCAAAAAGTGGGGCGCGACAGGTTGGATGTATTGAGGTTGAGAACCTTTGTTATATTTGGGTTGTATTACTTTTGAGATAGAAATGTATGTAAGTATACGTTCCCAGTTTGGGAACTGTTATTTCCTTTACTCTTGAGGTTGTAACCTATTTTATTTGAAGTAAGTGAGTGAGTCCTGGCAAGAGCTGGGCAAGCGGACCGCTAAACCCTGGGGTACGCCCTAGGGGGAGGTGGGGCTGTCACAGGTGGTATCAGAGCCACTTTGCGTGGTCTCTCCGTGTAGTGAGCTTGGGCCAAGTGGTGTTATGGTCCTGATTTCGTGAATAAGTATGAAGGATTAAGTGCTCTTTTGAGAATAAGCTATGAATCATGAATTGTTATAGGTCTTAAATCTTTCTCATGGTACTTGAGGACAATAGATAGGTACGTCCGGTAGGAATCTCGATTGTAGATAATTTACTCTTGGAACTGGCCGGCTCGAGTGGTGAATTATCTCGGATTCTTGTACCCGAGTACGCGGGAGCTGAGGGCAATACCAAGGACTTGCGATCTTCATTTCGAGGAACAGGAATGAGCTAGCGTTTGGTGAGAGCAAGTGCAAGGGATCTACGGACGTCTAGTTCGGATAGTAATAGAAGTAAGAGATTGGACGGGAAATATTTTAACCAAGTGTGGAACGGCATGTCGTGTTTTCTTTTGTTTTGCCTCTGTATTGCTACCGTATGTATTTGGTTTGTGGCATGTTAATACTTACGTGTATGGTATTTGCTGTACTCGATTTTGTTTTTGTTCAACTTGATATCTAGCTATGTGAATTTGGTGTGTTATATCTTGTCCTTTTAGTCAATTTACTTTGTTACATACTAAATCACCTTTTGAAAAAAAAAGAGAGAAAGGGGTATGGAGGGGAGATGAAGCCGTGGTCGGGGAGCTAGTCATGGCCGTGAGGCTAGGCAAGCTCAAGAACCGAGAGAAGAAAGAGAAACAGTAGTTGAACAAGATCGGGGACCGAGGGTTGAGGCCGGAGATCAAGTAGCGACGACGATACAACAAATGACAAATATCTTAGCGCAATTGGTAGATCAACAAGGCCAGATGCCAGTGAATCAACCCCACAATCTCGAGATAGGAGAGGATAGGGCTCTGGAGCGGTTTCAAAAGTTTGTACCTCCTAAATTCCTTGGAGGGCCTGATCCAGATGTAGCTGAACAATGGTTAGAGGCAATGATTAACATCTTCGCAGTCTTGAATTACACGGAGCAAAGACAGGTGAACTTTGCTGTATTCCAATTCGAAAGACCGGCTCGAGCATGGTGGAATGTTATTAGGGCAAAGTGGGAGAGAGAACAGACTGTATGGACATGGGTGAACTTTATAAGGGAATATAACGAGAAGTACCTCCCACCTTTGGTCCAAGAAAGGAGGGAGGATGAGTTTATTGGGTTGCGTTAGGGAACCCAAAGTGTGAGCGAATATGAGACTAAATTTACTAAACTGTCTAAGTTTGCGTCCGAATTGGTAGTTACAGAGCGAAGGAGAGTAAGACGGTTCATACAAGCCTTGAATTTGGAAATCCAGGAAGCTTTAGCGGCGGTTCAAGTTAATACTTTTACAGAGGCTCTTCAGAAGGCTCAAAGAATTGAGGATGCGAAAGCACAAATAAAAACTTTTCAAACACGAAAAAGAGGTACATCTAGTAGCATGCCTGAGGAATCTAGAGAAAAGATAATGCCCTCCAAAGTGCAAAAAGTGAACCATTTACCTCGCCCACCATGGACATTAGGAGCATTAGATGAAAGATCTACAAGAGGAAGTCAGATAGGACATGATGAAATTTCTCAAGAAGGCCAAAAAGTGGCTTCTCACTCGGCCTGTGGATACTGTGGAAAGGCTAATCACACCGAGAATGATTGTTGGAGTAAAGGGCGAAAGTGTTTGATTTGTGGGAGTAGCAATCATCAAATTAGTACTTGCCCAATGAAGCAGCCACGAGAGAGTAGTGCTCAACAACTGGATGGAACCAAACCGAAACAAGTAAATGAAAGAGGGAATCGAACAAAAGTACCGGCAAAGGTATATGCCTTAGACAACCAACAAGCTCCGGAGTCATCTGAGGCAACGGAAGGTAAAAATTTCGAGGACAAAATTTCTTTAAGGGGGAGAGAGTGTGACGACTGGAAAATTTTCTTATATTTTTTTTAAAATTTCCTTTTATTTGGAATTTGTTACTTTAGAATAGCCTTACTACTCATTTACACCATAATAAGTGCAAATAAATATAGAATCAAGGGTTTTTCCTTTCGTTTTCAAGTTATCGTAAATTAGGGTTTTTACGCCTTTTGTAGTGTAATTATTCGGTACGGAGTGTGTATCGAATTTAGTAATTTAGAGTGAGTTTTAGATGATATTAAGTGTGTGATTGGAAGTGATAAAAATAAGTTAGTAAATTAAAAGTTAAAACCCTAGTATACGCGATTTAAGGAAAATCGGTTGGAACCGACGGGTACCGTTCTCTACCGATGGAATACACCACTTGACCACCATTTTATAACCTTAATCCCCTTGTTTTTACTTGACTAATCAGCCCTAAATTTCCCCTTAATCCAGCCATCTTTGTTGACTAAGGAAAAGGAAAGAAAAGAAAAAAAAATGAGATTGAATCCTAAGATGACAAGTGGCAACCATCTAATGGTTGTTTGACCAATTAATTTCCAATCATCTTATAACCAAATTAATCTCATTTCTTCACCATTTCTGGCTTGTTGGATGAAATTTTGAGGGGAGAAAAACACAAGAGAGAAAACTCCAACTTTCACCTTGAATCCATCTTGTTTGAGTGAAAAATCAAGAAATTAAACCTATTAATCCTTTCTTTGAGCACTTGGGAAGCTTGGTGTACTAAAAATTTACAAGGAGAGGTAGTGGATATCTCTTACAAGCATCATAGTGAGGTATTTTGGCTGTCCATCATCTTTAGTTCCCTTGATCTTGCTTAAGTTGCTATACAACTCATATTCTTGGTTAATTGATAGCTATGCAAGTAGTTTTGATGATTATGGAGAATTTGTGAGTGAGGGTTGTAAATTGTTCAGTTATATTTCTTCTTGTTTAGATAGAATATGATGTGAATAAGCTTAGATAAGGAGGTGAAGTAGTATTTCAAGCTAGAATTGTGAAGATTAGCACTTGAATGCATGAATTCCAGTTTTTCGGTTTTGTATTACCCTGTTCTGTCCAGTTTCATTCGGCCATGATGGAGGCCGAATCAGCCTTAGGTTAAAGCATGAAAGTTGTAGGAAATGATGTATTATAGCTGTCTGTAAAATTTTAGATCAATCCGAGCACTGTATCACGTGAAATGATAAAATGACCCTTGCTGCCATAGGTATAGTTTTGTGGACAGTTTTGACATTTCCTCATTCTGGCTGAATTTTTTCACCTTGATCCGTATCAAGTTAGCCTTTGGTCAAAACACAAACTTTTAGCCCAATGTTTCAGATTTCCAATGCAACTGAAAGTACCTCAAACGGAATTGTGTAGCCTGAGTTATTGTCATTTGAACACAGTGCTGTTAACCAGCCTGATGGTGAAATTCTGGTTCTGTAACTTGTAAATTTGACCTAGATACAATATGAACTGGGTTGAGTTTTCTTCATCAAAGTTGTATCCCTTTGGCTTAGCTTCGAAATGGTATAAAATTTACCCCAATCCGATAAGCGTAGCTTCGGTTGTGACCGATACGCTAAGAGACGTCAAACCTTTCATTTTGTTCTTCACCTTAAACCTTATTTCCGGTCACTTTTCTAGCTTGGTTTTGTAATTGATTGACTTTTAGCCTATTGAATGGCTATTGTAACGAGATTATCTTTGTATGACTTTGGGACTGATTGATTGTAAGGTCCAAAGACAACCTAAGAGGGGGGTGAATTAGGTTGATTAAAATCTTAATCAAATTTATGCACTTTTTCTTTAATAAAAATTTACCTTCTTTTCTAGTAATGATCAACCAAGTAGATTAGAAGAAGAGAGCAATGTTGATTAGAAAAACAAGTATAGATAAGCAATGAAAATTTTATTAAACAAAAAGAATAAGAAAGAATATCAAACCGATTGTCTACCAAGCTTTCCTCAAACTTGAAGACCAATCACTAGGTTGAGCAACTTCTCTTTGATGAAAGATGATCAACTAGATGTACAATGGAGGGAGCACTTCCTCCTTGCCCTAAGCCTCACTTAGTCAAGCTAAGAAGTTTTACAATCACTCAGATAACCCTCAACAAAGCTACACTAATGAAACTTTCAACCACAAAAGAAATGCTCACAAGAAATTCACACCACTTGGAGAACAAATCTAGCTTTGGAGACTATTTTCTAGCTAAAATATCTCTTGAGATCTTGTAAACAAAGTGTGCAAAAGTCCCTTCTTCGTTCAGAATCGTTTGTATTTGAAGGGGACCAAAAATGGGCTTCATTAATGCTTCCAACGGATAGAAGGCAGATGAAGAGTCAGCTAGCCGTTGGGGCTGTCGGACGTCCGACAGCTTAGTCATCGTCCGATCCCATCATCCGAAAATCAGTCAAGTTGTTGTTCGGACGTCCGATGGGATTTTATCGTCCGAGCTTCTGTGTCCGAACGTCGTCCAGAGAGTTATCAAAGCTTTGTGGAATTTTTAGGACGTCCGATGAGATTGATGTGCGTCCGAAGCATGCGTCCGATCCTTCAGGACGTCCGATGCTTCCTTACGAGCGTCCGACAGAGTTTCCTTCTCGATGTTCTTCATCTTTCCGGACGTCCGACAGATTCCTTCGGACGTCCGACATGAGTGTCCTGTTTTTGCTTCTTCTTTTGGTTGATTTTCATTTCTTGACATATTCGTACCTGATTCTTTGATAGGCAAAAAACACACTTATATTTGAAGAGAGTTAGATAAACATTTCAAAGTACTTTGTGATCAACAAAACCAAGAATAACATTGAGAAAAATAATGAAGCCATAAATGGCTGGAAAATAGGTAAATACAAAGGGCGTGCTGCCCAAATTTACACTCAAGAACTAGGTAAGGATTTGAGAACGAATACCACTTGAACTATCCAGGATATTTATGTCTTCTTTTATCGAGGTATATAAGTTAGAATTTGGCCGAAACTTGTGCCCTTGGAAAAATAAAATTTACGACTACTAGAAATGCGTTTTCTTTGTCACTTCGACTCAAATGGAGATTTCAACGTTTTACGAGCGAGCATAAGTTTTACGAATATTTTACTTATGTCCTTTGGTTTAAATGTACTCTTTTCACTTCCAAAATCATATTTATATTTTGTACTAGTAGTTATTCGGATTTTCTTTGGTTCACCTAAACTTTGGATGGTTTAACCGTAATATTTTCCCTTGGTTATTATTAGAGTTCCTTGGTGATTGAGAGTACTATCCGGAAGGATACTTTGGACGTTATTTTGCTTAAATAGGTGAGTGTTCTTTGTACGTTATGTTTTTAATGACTATGTGGATTGTTGTGACTATTTATGAATATTTGGTTAAATGTTAAATATTTTCAATGATTTATAAAAATGAATTTTGCTAGGCGAGTGTGTACCTTATCGCACTCGACCTAAGTGAATGTGAAATTTACAATGATTAAATGATTAAATGCTACTTGTACGTGAATGTAAGTCGTTTGGCTGAACTGGGCCCTTACCCTTTGTTGCCGGTCGACTCGAGCCAGAAGCGGACTCGGTCGGGCCATTGGTGACCCTGGGTTAATGTTTGGTATACTCGAGTATTACCACGTTGTCGGGTGGAGACTGGACAATGTCCAGTAGGGGAAAAATGAAATGAATGAATGAATGGCAAGAACAATGGAGGGGTTTTCACTTACAAACGAAATTATATTAATGCTGGAGGAATAAGGAAATGATTGGTGGAATGAATGAACTAAGGGCTCCATGTGAGCATGTATCCTTTTAATGAATTTGTTATTGTTGCTTTATATTATAAATGTTTTCTGGATGACTAGTTAGTATCTGATTAATGTCCTTGTCTAATTGATTTGATTATTGCGTACGGAACCTCGCTGGACTTTTAGCTCATTCCGTTAGTTTTGTTTTCCTTACAGGGGATGCGAGCAAGGGCGAGTGACTTGTATAGAATAGCGTAGTCTAGTTCTTTTAAAATTTTGCAATTGTACTCGCTCTAATGCCTGGATAGGGTTGAATGTATTGAGGTTGAGAACCTTTGTTATATTTGGGCTGTATTACTTTTGAGATAGAAATGTATGTAAGTATACGTTCCCAGTTTGGGAACTGTTATTTCCTTTACTCTTGAGGTTGTAACCTATTTTATTTGAAGTAAGTGAGTGAGTCCTGGCAAGAGCTGGGCAAGCGGACCGCTAAACCCTGGGGTACGCCCTAGGGGGAGGTGGGGCTGTCACAGGTGGTATCAGACCCACTTTGCGTGGTCTCTCCGTGGAGTGAGCTTGGGCCAAGTGGTGTTGTGGTCCTGATTTCGTGAATAAGTATGAAGGATTAAGTGCTCTTTTGAGCATAAGCTATGAATCATGAATTGTTATAGGTCTTAAATCTTTCTCATGGTACTTGAGGACAATAGATATGTACGTCCGGTAGGAATCTCGATTGTAGATAATTTACTCTTGGAACTGGCCGGCTCGAGTGGTGAATTATCTCGGGTTCTTGTACCCGAGTACGCGGGAGCTGAGGGCAATACCAAGGACTTGCGATCTTCATTTCGAGGAACAGGAATGGGCTAGCGTTTGGTTAGAGCAAGTGCAAGGGATCTACGGACGTCTAGTTCGGATAGTAATAGAAGTAAGAGATTGGACGGGAAATATTTTAACCGAGTGTGGAACGGCATGTCGTGTTTTCTTTTGTTTTGCCTCTGTATTGCTACCGTATGTATTTGGCTTGTGGCATGTTAATACTTACGTGTATGGTATTTGCTGTACTCGATTTTGTTTTTGTTCAACTTGATATGTAGCTATGTGAATTTGGTGTGTCATATCTTGTCGTTTTAGTCAATTTACTTTGTTACATACTAAATCACCTTTTGAAAAAAAAAGAGAGAAAAGGGTATGGAGGGGAGACGAAGCCGTGGTCGGGAGCTAGTCATGGCCGTGAGGCTAGGCAAGCTCAAGAACCGAGAGAAGAAAGAGAAACAGTAGTTGAACAAGATCGGGGACCGAGGGTTGAGGCCGGATATCAAGTAGCGACGACGATACAACAAATGACAAATATCTTAGCGCAATTGGTAGATCAACAAGGCCAGATGCCAGTGAATCAACCCCACAATCCCGAGATAGGAGAGGATAGGGCTCTGGAGCGGTTTCAAAAGTTTGTACCTCCTAAATTCCTTGGAGGGCCTGATCCAGATGTAGCTGAACAATGGTTAGAGGCAATGATTAACATCTTCGCAGCCTTGAATTACATGGAGCAAAGACAGGTGAACTTTGCTGTATTCCAATTCGAAAGACCGGCTCGAGCATGGTGGAATGTTATTAGGGCAAAGTGGGAGAGAGAACAGACTGTATGGACATGGGCGAACTTTATAAGGGAATTTAACGAGAAGTACCTCCCACATTTGGTCCAAGAAAGGAGGGAGGATGAGTTTATTGGGTTGCGTCAGGGAACCCAAAGTGTGGGCGAATATGAGACTAAATTTACTAAACTGTCTAAGTTTGCGTCCGAATTGGTAGTTACAGAGCGAAGGAGAATAAGACGGTTCATACAAGCCTTGAATTTGGAAATCCAGGAAGCTTTAGCGGCGGTTCAAGTTAATACTTTTACAGAGGCTCTTCAGAAGGCTCAAAGAATTGAGGATGCGAAAGCACAAATAAAAACTTTTCAAACACGAAAAAGAGGTACATCTAGTAGCGTGCCTGAGGAATCTAGAGAAAAGATAATGCCCTCCAAAGTGCAAAAAGTGAACCATTTACCTCGCCCACCATGGACATTAGGAGCATTAGGTGAAAGATCTACAAGAGGAAGTCAGATAGGACATGATGAAATTTCTCAAGAAGGCCAAAAAGTGGCTTCTCACTCGGCCTCTGGATACTGTGGAAAGGCTAATCACACCGAGAATGATTGTTGGAGTAAATGGCGAAAGTGTTTGATTTGTGGGAGTAGCAATCATCAAATTAGTACTTGCCCAATGAAGCAACCACGAGAGAGTAGTGCTCAACAACTGGATGGAACCAAATCGAAACAAGTTAATGAAAGAGGGAATCGAACAAAAGTACCGGCAAAGGTATATGCCTTAGACAACCAACAAGCTCCGGAGTCATCTGAGGCAACGGAAGGTAAAAATTTCGAGGACAAAATTTCTTTGAGGGGGAGAGAGTGTGACGACTGGAAAATTTTCCTATATTTTTCTTAAAATTTCCTTTTATTTGGAATTTGTTACTTTAGAATAGCCTTACTACTCATTTACCCCATAATAAGTGCAAATAAATATAGAATCAAGGGTTTTTCCTTTCGTTTTCAAGTTATCGTAAATTAGGGTTTTTACGCCTTTTGTAGTGTAATTATTCGGTACGGAGTGTGTATCAAATTTAGTAATTTAGAGTGAGTTTTAGATGATATTAAGTGTGTGATTGGAAGTGATAAAAATAAGTTAGTAAATTAAAAGTTAAAACCCTAGTATACGCGATTTAAGGAAAATCGGTTGGAACCGACGGGTACCGTTCTCTACCGATGGAATACACCACTTGACCACCATTTTATTACCTTAATCCCCTTGTTTTTACTTGACTAATCAGCCCTAAATTGCCCCTTAATCCAGCCATCTTTGTTGACTAAGGAAAAGGAAAGAAAAGAAAAAAAAATGAGATTGAATCCTAAGGTGACAAGTGGCAACCATCTAATGGTTGTTTGACCAATTAATTTCCAATCATCTTATAACCAAATTAATCTCATTTCTTCACCATTTCTGGCTTGTTGGATGAAATTTTGAGGGGAGAAAAACACAAGAGAGAAAACTCCAACTTTTACCTTGAATCCGTCTTGTTTGAGTGAAAAATCAAGAAATTAAACCTATTAATCCTTTCTTTGAGCACTTGGAAAGCTTGATGTACTAAAAATTTACAAGGAGAGGAAGTGGATATCTCTTACAAGCATCATAGTGAGGTATTTTGGCTGTCCATCATCTTTAGTTCCCTTAATCTTGCTTAAGTTGCTATACAACTCATATTCTTGGTTAATTGATAGCTATGCAAGTAGTTTTCATGATTATGGAGAATTTGTGAGTGAGGGTTGTGAATTGTTCAGCTATATTTCTTCTTGTTTAGATAGAATATGATGTGAATAAGCTTAGATAAGGAGGTGAAGTAGTATTTCAAGCTAGAATTGTGAAGATTAGCACTTGAATGCATGAATTCCAGTTTTTCGATGTTGTCTTACCCTGTTCTCACCATTTTCATTTGGCCATGATGGAGGCCGAATCAGCCTTAGGTTAAAACATGAAAGTTGTAGGAAATGATGTATTATAGCTGTCTGTAAACTTTTAGATCAATCCGAGCACTGTATCACGTGAAATGTTAAAATTACCCTTGCTGCCATAGGTATAGTTTTGTGGACAGTTTTGACATTTCCTCATTCTGGCTGAGTTTTTTCACCTTGATCCGTATCAAATTAGCCTTTGGTCAAAACACAAAACTTTTAACCCAATGTTTCAGCTTTCCAATGCAACTGAAAGTACCTCAAACGGAATTGTGTACCCTGAGTTATTCTCATTTGAACACAGTGCTGTTAACCAGCCTGATGGTGAAATTCTGGTTCTGTAACTTGTAAATTTGACCTAGATACACTATGAACTGGGTTGAGTTTTCTTCATCAAAGTTGTATCCCTTTGGCTTAGCTTCGAAACGGTATAAAATTTACCCCAATCCGATAAGCGTAGCTTCAGTTGTGACCGATACGCTAAGAGACGTCAAACCTTTCATTTTGTTCTTCACCTTAAACCTTATTTCCGGTCACTTTTCTAGCTTGGTTTTGTAATTGATTGACTTTTAGCCTATTGAATGGCTATTGTAACGAGATTATCTGTGTATGACTTTGGGACTGATTGAGAAAATAATGAAGCCATAAATGGCTGGAAAATAGGTAAATACAAAGGGCGTGCTGCCCAAATTTACACTCAAGAACTAGGTAAGGATTTGAGAACGAATACCACTTGAACTATCCAGGATATTTATGTCCTCTTTTATCGAGGTATATAAGTTAGAATTTGGCCGAAACTTGTGCCCTTGGAAAAATAAAATTTACGACTACTAGAAATGCGTTTTCTTTGTCACTTCGACTCAAATGGAGATTTCAACGTTTTACGAGCCAACATAAGTTTTACAAATATTTTACTCATGTCCTTTGGTTTAAATGTACTCTTTTCACTTCTAAAATCATATTTATATTTTGTACTAGTAGTTATTCGGATTTTCTTTGGTTCATCTAAACTTTGGATGGTTTAACCGTAATATTTTCCCTTGGTTATTATTAGAGTTCCTTGGTGATTGAGAGTACTATCCGGAAGGATACTTTGGACATTATTTTGCTTAAATAGGTGAGTGCTCTTTGTACGTTATGTTTTTAATGACTATGTGGATTGTTGTGACTATTTATGAATATTTGGTTAAATGTTAAATATTTTCAATGATTTATAAAAATGAATTTTGCTAGGCGAGTGTGTACCTTATCGCACTCGACCTAAGTGAATGTGAAATTTACAATGATTAAATGATTAAATGCTACTTGTACATGAATGTAAGCCATTTGGCTGAACTGGGCCCTTACCCTTTGTTGCCGGTCGACTCGAGCCAGAAGCGGACTCGGTCGGGCCATTGGTGACCCTGGGTTAATGTTTGGTATACTCGAGTATTACCACGTTGTCGGGTGGAGACTGGACAATGTCCAGTAGGGGAAAAATGAAATGAATGAATGAATGGCAAGAACAATGGAGGGGTTTTCACTTACAAACGAAATTATATTAATGCTGGAGGAATAAGGAAATGATTGGTGGAATGAATGAACTAAGGGCTCCATGTGAGCATATATCCTTTTAATGAATGTGTTATTGTTGCTTTATATTATAAATGTTTTCTGGATGACTTGTTAGTATCTGATTAATGTCCTTGTCTAATTGATTTGATTATTGCGTACGGAACCTCGCTGGGCTTTTAGCTCATTCCGTTAGTTTTGTTTTCCTTACAGGGGATGCGAGCAAGGGCGGGTGACTTGTATAGAATAGCGTAATCTAGTTCTTTTAAAATTTTGCAATTGTACTCGCTCTAATGCCTGGATAGGGTTGGATGTATTGAGGTTGAGAACCTTTGTTATATTTGGGTTGTATTACTTTTGAGATAGAAATGTATGTAAGTATACGTTCCCAGTTTGGGAACTGTTATTTCCTTTACTCTTGAGGTTGTAACCTATTTTATTTGAAGTAAGTGAGTGAGTCCTGGCAAGAGCTGGGCAAGCGGACCGCTAAACCCTGGGGTACGCCCTAGGGGGAGGTGGGGCTGTCACAGGTGGTATCAGACCCACTTTGCGTGGTCTCTCCGTGGAGTGAGCTTGGGCCAAGTGGTGTTGTGGTCCTGATTTCGTGAATAAGTATGAAGGATTAAGTGCTCTTTTGAGCATAAGCTATGAATCATGAATTGTTATAGGTCTTAAATCTTTCTCATGGTACTTGAGGACAATAGATATGTACGTCCGGTAGGAATCTCGATTGTAGATAATTTACTCTTGGAACTGGCCGGCTCGAGTGGTGAATTATCTCGGGTTCTTGTACCCGAGTACGCGGGAGCTGAGGGCAATACCAAGGACTTGCGATCTTCATTTCGAGGAACAGGAATGGGCTAGCGTTTGGTTAGAGCAAGTGCAAGGGATCTACGGACGTCTAGTTCGGATAGTAATAGAAGTAAGAGATTGGACGGGAAATATTTTAACCGAGTGTGGAACGGCATGTCGTGTTTTCTTTTGTTTTGCCTCTGTATTGCTACCGTATGTATTTGGCTTGTGGCATGTTAATACTTACGTGTATGGTATTTGCTGTACTCGATTTTGTTTTTGTTCAACTTGATATGTAGCTATGTGAATTTGGTGTGTCATATCTTGTCGTTTTAGTCAATTTACTTTGTTACATACTAAATCACCTTTTGAAAAAAAAAGAGAGAAAAGGGTATGGAGGGGAGACGAAGCCGTGGTCGGGAGCTAGTCATGGCCGTGAGGCTAGGCAAGCTCAAGAACCGAGAGAAGAAAGAGAAACAGTAGTTGAACAAGATCGGGGACCGAGGGTTGAGGCCGGATATCAAGTAGCGACGACGATACAACAAATGACAAATATCTTAGCGCAATTGGTAGATCAACAAGGCCAGATGCCAGTGAATCAACCCCACAATCCCGAGATAGGAGAGGATAGGGCTCTGGAGCGGTTTCAAAAGTTTGTACCTCCTAAATTCCTTGGAGGGCCTGATCCAGATGTAGCTGAACAATGGTTAGAGGCAATGATTAACATCTTCGCAGCCTTGAATTACATGGAGCAAAGACAGGTGAACTTTGCTGTATTCCAATTCGAAAGACCGGCTCGAGCATGGTGGAATGTTATTAGGGCAAAGTGGGAGAGAGAACAGACTGTATGGACATGGGCGAACTTTATAAGGGAATTTAACGAGAAGTACCTCCCACATTTGGTCCAAGAAAGGAGGGAGGATGAGTTTATTGGGTTGCGTCAGGGAACCCAAAGTGTGGGCGAATATGAGACTAAATTTACTAAACTGTCTAAGTTTGCGTCCGAATTGGTAGTTACAGAGCGAAGGAGAATAAGACGGTTCATACAAGCCTTGAATTTGGAAATCCAGGAAGCTTTAGCGGCGGTTCAAGTTAATACTTTTACAGAGGCTCTTCAGAAGGCTCAAAGAATTGAGGATGCGAAAGCACAAATAAAAACTTTTCAAACACGAAAAAGAGGTACATCTAGTAGCGTGCCTGAGGAATCTAGAGAAAAGATAATGCCCTCCAAAGTGCAAAAAGTGAACCATTTACCTCGCCCACCATGGACATTAGGAGCATTAGGTGAAAGATCTACAAGAGGAAGTCAGATAGGACATGATGAAATTTCTCAAGAAGGCCAAAAAGTGGCTTCTCACTCGGCCTCTGGATACTGTGGAAAGGCTAATCACACCGAGAATGATTGTTGGAGTAAATGGCGAAAGTGTTTGATTTGTGGGAGTAGCAATCATCAAATTAGTACTTGCCCAATGAAGCAACCACGAGAGAGTAGTGCTCAACAACTGGATGGAACCAAATCGAAACAAGTTAATGAAAGAGGGAATCGAACAAAAGTACCGGCAAAGGTATATGCCTTAGACAACCAACAAGCTCCGGAGTCATCTGAGGCAACGGAAGGTAAAAATTTCGAGGACAAAATTTCTTTGAGGGGGAGAGAGTGTGACGACTGGAAAATTTTCCTATATTTTTCTTAAAATTTCCTTTTATTTGGAATTTGTTACTTTAGAATAGCCTTACTACTCATTTACCCCATAATAAGTGCAAATAAATATAGAATCAAGGGTTTTTCCTTTCGTTTTCAAGTTATCGTAAATTAGGGTTTTTACGCCTTTTGTAGTGTAATTATTCGGTACGGAGTGTGTATCAAATTTAGTAATTTAGAGTGAGTTTTAGATGATATTAAGTGTGTGATTGGAAGTGATAAAAATAAGTTAGTAAATTAAAAGTTAAAACCCTAGTATACGCGATTTAAGGAAAATCGGTTGGAACCGACGGGTACCGTTCTCTACCGATGGAATACACCACTTGACCACCATTTTATTACCTTAATCCCCTTGTTTTTACTTGACTAATCAGCCCTAAATTGCCCCTTAATCCAGCCATCTTTGTTGACTAAGGAAAAGGAAAGAAAAGAAAAAAAAATGAGATTGAATCCTAAGGTGACAAGTGGCAACCATCTAATGGTTGTTTGACCAATTAATTTCCAATCATCTTATAACCAAATTAATCTCATTTCTTCACCATTTCTGGCTTGTTGGATGAAATTTTGAGGGGAGAAAAACACAAGAGAGAAAACTCCAACTTTTACCTTGAATCCGTCTTGTTTGAGTGAAAAATCAAGAAATTAAACCTATTAATCCTTTCTTTGAGCACTTGGAAAGCTTGATGTACTAAAAATTTACAAGGAGAGGAAGTGGATATCTCTTACAAGCATCATAGTGAGGTATTTTGGCTGTCCATCATCTTTAGTTCCCTTAATCTTGCTTAAGTTGCTATACAACTCATATTCTTGGTTAATTGATAGCTATGCAAGTAGTTTTCATGATTATGGAGAATTTGTGAGTGAGGGTTGTGAATTGTTCAGCTATATTTCTTCTTGTTTAGATAGAATATGATGTGAATAAGCTTAGATAAGGAGGTGAAGTAGTATTTCAAGCTAGAATTGTGAAGATTAGCACTTGAATGCATGAATTCCAGTTTTTCGATGTTGTCTTACCCTGTTCTCACCATTTTCATTTGGCCATGATGGAGGCCGAATCAGCCTTAGGTTAAAACATGAAAGTTGTAGGAAATGATGTATTATAGCTGTCTGTAAACTTTTAGATCAATCCGAGCACTGTATCACGTGAAATGTTAAAATTACCCTTGCTGCCATAGGTATAGTTTTGTGGACAGTTTTGACATTTCCTCATTCTGGCTGAGTTTTTTCACCTTGATCCGTATCAAATTAGCCTTTGGTCAAAACACAAAACTTTTAACCCAATGTTTCAGCTTTCCAATGCAACTGAAAGTACCTCAAACGGAATTGTGTACCCTGAGTTATTCTCATTTGAACACAGTGCTGTTAACCAGCCTGATGGTGAAATTCTGGTTCTGTAACTTGTAAATTTGACCTAGATACACTATGAACTGGGTTGAGTTTTCTTCATCAAAGTTGTATCCCTTTGGCTTAGCTTCGAAACGGTATAAAATTTACCCCAATCCGATAAGCGTAGCTTCAGTTGTGACCGATACGCTAAGAGACGTCAAACCTTTCATTTTGTTCTTCACCTTAAACCTTATTTCCGGTCACTTTTCTAGCTTGGTTTTGTAATTGATTGACTTTTAGCCTATTGAATGGCTATTGTAACGAGATTATCTGTGTATGACTTTGGGACTGATTGAGAAAATAATGAAGCCATAAATGGCTGGAAAATAGGTAAATACAAAGGGCGTGCTGCCCAAATTTACACTCAAGAACTAGGTAAGGATTTGAGAACGAATACCACTTGAACTATCCAGGATATTTATGTCCTCTTTTATCGAGGTATATAAGTTAGAATTTGGCCGAAACTTGTGCCCTTGGAAAAATAAAATTTACGACTACTAGAAATGCGTTTTCTTTGTCACTTCGACTCAAATGGAGATTTCAACGTTTTACGAGCCAACATAAGTTTTACAAATATTTTACTCATGTCCTTTGGTTTAAATGTACTCTTTTCACTTCTAAAATCATATTTATATTTTGTACTAGTAGTTATTCGGATTTTCTTTGGTTCATCTAAACTTTGGATGGTTTAACCGTAATATTTTCCCTTGGTTATTATTAGAGTTCCTTGGTGATTGAGAGTACTATCCGGAAGGATACTTTGGACATTATTTTGCTTAAATAGGTGAGTGCTCTTTGTACGTTATGTTTTTAATGACTATGTGGATTGTTGTGACTATTTATGAATATTTGGTTAAATGTTAAATATTTTCAATGATTTATAAAAATGAATTTTGCTAGGCGAGTGTGTACCTTATCGCACTCGACCTAAGTGAATGTGAAATTTACAATGATTAAATGATTAAATGCTACTTGTACATGAATGTAAGCCATTTGGCTGAACTGGGCCCTTACCCTTTGTTGCCGGTCGACTCGAGCCAGAAGCGGACTCGGTCGGGCCATTGGTGACCCTGGGTTAATGTTTGGTATACTCGAGTATTACCACGTTGTCGGGTGGAGACTGGACAATGTCCAGTAGGGGAAAAATGAAATGAATGAATGAATGGCAAGAACAATGGAGGGGTTTTCACTTACAAACGAAATTATATTAATGCTGGAGGAATAAGGAAATGATTGGTGGAATGAATGAACTAAGGGCTCCATGTGAGCATATATCCTTTTAATGAATGTGTTATTGTTGCTTTATATTATAAATGTTTTCTGGATGACTTGTTAGTATCTGATTAATGTCCTTGTCTAATTGATTTGATTATTGCGTACGGAACCTCGCTGGGCTTTTAGCTCATTCCGTTAGTTTTGTTTTCCTTACAGGGGATGCGAGCAAGGGCGGGTGACTTGTATAGAATAGCGTAATCTAGTTCTTTTAAAATTTTGCAATTGTACTCGCTCTAATGCCTGGATAGGGTTGGATGTATTGAGGTTGAGAACCTTTGTTATATTTGGGTTGTATTACTTTTGAGATAGAAATGTATGTAAGTATACGTTCCCAGTTTGGGAACTGTTATTTCCTTTACTCTTGAGGTTGTAACCTATTTTATTTGAAGTAAGTGAGTGAGTCCTGGCAAGAGCTGGGCAAGCGGACCGCTAAACCCTGGGGTACGCCCTAGGGGGAGGTGGGGCTGTCACAGGTGGTATCAGATCCACTTTGCGTGGTCTCTCCGTGGAGTGAGCTTGGGCCAAGTGGTGTTGTGGTCCTGATTTCGTGAATAAGTATGAAGGATTAAGTGCTCTTTTGAGCATAAGCTATGAATCATGAATTGTTATAGCTCTTAAATCTTTCTCATGGTACTTGAGGACAATAGATATGTACGTCCGGTAGGAATCTCGATTGTAGATAATTTACTCTTGGAACTGGCCGGCTCGAGTGGTGAATTATCTCGGGTTCTTGTACCCGAGTACGCGGGAGCTGAGGGCAATACCAAGGACTTGCGATCTTCATTTCGAGGAATAGGAATGGGCTAGCGTTTGGTTAGAGCAAGTGCAAGGGATCTACGGACGTCTAGTTCGGATAGTAATAGAAGTAAGAGATTGGACGGGAAATATTTTAACCGAGTGTGGAACGGCATGTCGTGTTTTCTTTTGTTTTGCCTCTGTATTGCTACCGTATGTATTTGGCTTGTGGCATGTTAATACTTACGTGTATGGTATTTGCTGTACTCGATTTTGTTTTTGTTCAACTTGATATGTAGCTATGTGAATTTGGTGTGTTATATCTTGTCGTTTTAGTCAATTTACTTTGTTACATACTAAATCACCTTTTGAAAAAAAAAGAGAGAAAAGGGTATGGAGGGGAGACGAAGCCGTGGTCGGGAGCTAGTCATGGCCGTGAGGCTAGGCAAGCTCAAGAACCGAGAGAAGAAAGAGAAACAGTAGTTGAACAAGATCGGGGACCGAGGGTTGAGGCCGGATATCAAGTAGCGACGGCGATACAACAAATGACAAATATCTTAGCGCAATTGGTAGATCAACAAGGCCAGATGCCAGTGAATCAACCCCACAATCCCGAGATAGGAGAGGATAGGGCTCTGGAGCGGTTTCAAAAGTTTGTACCTCCTAAATTCCTTGGAGGGCCTGATCCAGATGTAGCTGAACAATGGTTAGAGGCAATGATTAACATCTTCGCAGCCTTGAATTACATGGAGCAAAGACAGGTGAACTTTGC